>NC_141759.1:57200132-57500132 GCF_982258835.1 Parasteatoda tepidariorum
GTGCAACGGAAATGGATGATCAAGCAAATTGTTACAAAATTTTGCAGGAACTTTTTTTATCAGGTCTTATGTACATATATTTTATTTACTTAATTGGTATGGCTATCAAAATCATTTTAAATGAAATGTCCATTTTTAACAGCTCGACTTTAAGCAATTAAGTGACGTTGATTATTTTTTACACAGATTCAACAATGATGCCCATTTTTGGTTCTCAAGAAGATTAGGTATTGAAGATGACATAGCACAAAACATTGGAATTCTAGCCCAGGGAGACAAAAAAAATTACAGCTCTTACGGTAAGATTTGACGGCCTGTATTTTTAAGACTCCCCAAACTTTATTTTAAAACTGTAACCAAACTATACGAAGAAAGTAGCAAATCATGAGTGATAATTTAAAAAATGCGCTGCTTTGTACCTCATTGTTAATTTTTTTTGCAGTTTTGCAGATCATACATTATTAAGAAAATCATGATTTTTTTTAAATTTTTTATGGCTATCCGTGCCTTTCATTTCATAACTATCCGCTATGATTTTAGATAAATTCCTGTAAAAATATCACGATGCTATTTTGAGAAAAGGCAAAAAAAAAAAAAAAACGTGTGAATTTAAAATTTTTCGATTGTTTAAATGGCTACACCTTCTAAAAGCATCAATAGCCCAGGAAAGTGCTCGATTACAGAGCCTTTTCTAATCGTGAGCTTCACTCTTCAATCAATATATAATGGTTTCGGTTTATAAAAAGTCAAAAAATATTGGGGAAAGATATCTATTGAAAAATAAGGCACAGCATGACTAAAAAGGAAGGGCAGCACAAAAATGCGGATAATAAGCAATTATAAAATAAATTCATCTTGCACAATTGAAATATACATTATTATGCTTGAAATTAAAATATGATAATAATCTGTAATGATTAATAATTAATAAAAAACATGCAGTAGTTGAGCATATACATTGTAACTTACACAGATTTAGAACAAGTTTAAGTATCTAAAATTGAAAGTTAATGAAGCTAAGGCAGAAACCCATATACAAGAAATTTGAGTTAAAAGGGAAAAGTAAATCAAATTAAAAAACAAAAAATTTAAGGAGAGTATGAACTTGTGATAAATAACATTAGCACAGATTCTGTTATTTAACACGTTGAATGCCATGAGGGTGACCGGCACTGAGTTTGTTCGTAGCGCCACGGGGTCACCGGTGACCAGCGAAACCAAAATTATTTGAAACACACAATTCGAGTAAATTTTAATTTTTTAATATTATCGTTACTAAAATGGTTTGAAGAAATTAATGCAATATAGAACACACAAAATAGTTTTATTTATATGCACAGAGATGCCAACTTGCTCCGGACAGCAACTAAATATTTTCAAGTGGTAGTTTATTAATTGTGATTCTTGGTTTAATTAATTCAATTTAGTAGATTTTTATCCTCCACTATTTCTAAGCAATTCGTAGGCTTATATAATTCAACCCTTTTTTCTGATAAGTCATGTTAATCTTTCAAAAAGCTAGCAAACCTGTCTAATATTTGCAAATTTAGTTTGTAGTTATTTACCATTTGGGCAGCATGTCCTTTTTTGGACCTTGTGCCATTAAACCCCACATTCAATTCAATTTATTTACCATTTGACCAAACGGGCAAGGCGTATAAAATTAGCGTGGCATTCAACGTGTTAACCAAGAATTTTAGGGCAGAAAAACGTCAAAAACTGAATTTCGTGCTAACTTTGATTAAGCGTAACTCTGAAAATCAGCAGTGCCCCTTGGAAACGAATGCATGTCCATAACTAGACATTGGTATGCAAATAATAACATATCAGAGAATAATAAACATCAAAGTAAGTAGACGTTTTTGTATGTGATTTCGTAGCTTTAAACATCTTCCGCTCTAACTGATTAGCATATTTGAAGTCGAACCATTAAGACTGAGTGAAAATCTGATCATTGAATCAAGAGTTATTCAGATGTTTCATTTATTTTGTTGCACACTGTACGCTAACTATCAATTATAATGTAACATTCAAGTTAAGTAGTGTAGTACAGCTATATTTTTGTTTTTATGCACGTTTACTGACACATTTTTCTCATATTCAGTGCCATTTAACAATGAGATCGATGAATGTGCATCGATGCCAGTGACTGCCCATTTTAGTTTTAGGCCAATGCCAGCAGATGAAAGCATTCGAAGTAATCCAAGATTGTAAGTTTTGATCATCCTTATTTTGATTCAATTTTTACTGTACAATAAAGAGTTACTAAATCTGAGTGTACTAATCCTGTTAATACAATAAATACTTTTGTGTTTAGATTGCATAAATATGTTTCGATAAATTTATATTTATAGAATCAATAAAATTGGTTTGATATATTTAATCACGTCCATGTGATCATCGGAAAAACCCGTTTGCCTTACCAAAGCAATATTAGAACCAAAGCAATATTGGGAGGATTAAAAAAAAAATTACAAAATTAAGGGTAGTGACTATATTTTGTTCAGTCAAAATATGAACTCTAAGATTTTTTTCAAGAGTTATTAAAGTAATAAGTCAGGCATATTTCATGGTACAGTTTCAAAAAAATTTTGAAAGGATACATATAAATTATTAAAGTCAATGATAATATAAATGCAATGATAAATGTTAATTCAGAAATGGGTTAGTAATTACAGTGAATGTTAATTCAAACGCATTCAGTCAAGGCAATGACTTTCATCTGTTTTTAGACAGGCCCAATAATCCCGAGATAAAGTAATGATATTTTTTTTTTTCAGTTTCCTTCACCAAATTTATTTTAATTACTTTACCTAACTTACATTAAACTTAGATGACCGAACTTACTTTTCCTTTCGTTGCCTTGAGTAGGTATTACCGTTTAATTTGGTCTCTCATAAAACTGTCTTTTTTATATAAACGTGAATTCCTTGATCCCTAAGTACTCTCTTCCTATCACGAGAACGACATCAGGCACCAGACTCGTGTATTAAAAGTTACAGTAATTACGGTTACAAATCACTTCAAACAGGATTGTGGAATAAGTCATTTCACTTTGGTATAGGTTATGATAGTCATGCTAACTGAATATAGTTTTACTATTATTTACAGCAAGACAGATAACTTCAGACTTTCACTTGCGGGAACAGTTCTCGTGATGGCTGAACAATATTCCAGTGATATATGTTTCTTTTTTTTTGCCAGACTTATTTTATAACACCGTTCGATCAGCTTAGAACATAATTCATAATGCCTTCTTCATATGGTGCTGTAATTGCCATTGAACTCTATATTTAACTCAACAACAGAAAGCAATAATTGCAATACAGTATTCTTTGTTTCAGACTATCAATTTATGATGCAGCCCTAGTGTTGATGATGACGCGTCACTTTCGCCCAATACGACGATTTCGAGTAGCTGCCATACGGATTATAATTGAGGTAAATAATTTTGCAGTTTCTATCGATTTCTACCTTATCATTCATGTTATCAGATAAAGGAAAATATTTCGAAGTAAAACTCATAAAATTAAAAATGAAATAAAAATTGTGATAGAAGAATTTTTAAAAGCTCATAATTTTTTTAAAAAAATAAGGGGTTAAGAGAAATAGAACAGTTTTTAAAAATTGGTCTAGGTTACAAACATTATATATCCTGTTAGACAATGTAAATAATTTCATTCCTAAAAAGCCTCAACCAGTTTTTAAATGTTTTTTTAAAGCAGGTAAAGGATTCTTAGCCTAAGAACGACAGTGAAGGCGTTGTTATTGACATTATCTTCAGCTAAAATTAATTTAATGCTGAAAATGATTTTTATTTCTTTTGCAGAGCTTTTCCATTGTAGTTGAGGTTTGTTTGATGTTGAATATGATTTTCAATCCTTTTGTGTAACTTTGTCCTTAGAAAATATTTTTCCTTTTTCTATAGAAAGTATTGGTTTTCTACTAAACCCTGTTACATTTCAGTTAAACTTTATAGGAATACAATTTTGAAATATTCTTTTTGAATGCTAGGTATCATGAGAATAAAGTATTTTCTAATACTTTAATACTTCACTAAAAGGAGTAGCTGATTTATATTTTAGGCCCATTTATATATTACAAAATAAGACACACAACTATTTTCTTTAACAACATTTCTAAATTAATATTTTTATATATCATTTGTTCATCTATTTCCAACACCAAATTTGCTCTTCAAAATATGTCAGTTTGTTAATTACACAATCCAGATTGTTAAATGTTAGACTCCCATTACATGTAATATAAACATAAATACAATACCTCAAAAGTATTGTAATCAAATTATATCCTGTAAAAAAAATTACGAAAAAAAGGAGAGATTTGTCAACAATTCAGGCCAGATTGTTAAATATTTGACCCTCATTACATAAAATTTAAACAAAACATCTCATAAGTATTGAAATCTAAGTATATTTAGTAATAAAAGTCCATTTATATATTATAAAATAAGACAAAATTCCCACAACTATTTTCTTTAACAACATTTCCAAATTAATATTTTTATGTATCATTTGTACATCTCTTTCTATCACCTAATTTGTTCTTTAAAATCTGTTAGTTTGTTAATTATACAGGCCAGATTGCTAAATGTTAGACTCCCATTAAATATAATATAAACATAAATAAAATACCTCAAAAGTATTGGAATCAAATTATATCCAGTAAAAAGAAATTACGAAAAAAAGGAGAGATTTGTCCACAATTCACGCCAGATTGTTAAATATTTGACCCTCATTACATAAAATTTAAACAAAACACCTCATAAATATTGAAATCTAAATACATTTAGTAATAAAAGTCCATGGAAACATTAAGGAGCTATCTTTTTAATTAGTTCTATAAGCAGTGAAATATTAAAATCAAGCAATAAATTCAATAATTTCTCTTAAATTAAGTACGGAATTCTGGTTACTAAAAATTGATCAGCGTTATTCAAAAAAATTTTTTTAGTTCACTTCGTTTTATATAACGTAATGAATATAGATTTCTGTTCCATATTCCTAGTCAGACAAGCACTATATATAAACATTCTCTTTTTACGTCTCTAAGAATGCAAATAAAAAAGATATTCTTCCTTGTCGTGGAAAAATTTAATGCTAATGCCTGTTTCTATAGCAACGTCGGCAAAGAAAAGAAGCCAGTAGCAAGATGCAGGGCCAGATTTCAATTGAATCTCAAGATAGTTCACTTAAGTGGAAACCTAAAAGCATAAGGTATGAATTGCATTACATTTATGAAATTGGATCTGAATAAAAGATAAATTCCTGCTAAAAATCTAGGATAAAGACAAAATATATTTCATGAATGGTTTTATTTTATATTTTTAAATCTAACATTTAAATAAATGAATTTCTTTAGGTGTTTTAATAAAAAGGTTTTTTTTTAACGTATATGTCACAGAAAATTTTATTACGACATATTTTATTGATGTATAGAACAAAATAAAAAACGGACCACCTTGAATAACTTTTGATCTAATGAGCGTATCTTCACGTTATAGGACTTAATCTTGATTGTTCAAGGGGATGAACTTAAACATGCTAATTAATTAGTGCAGACGACATTTTAAGTTAAGAAATCAGACACAAAAACGTACTTTTCCAGAATAAACGTAACTTTGTTTTCGACAGAATCAGATTTCTGACTCCCAAAATATAGAGGGTGGATACAATCTGGGTAATATGGTTCCATAGTTTGGTCAGGCGAGAGGTCCAAAGTTTCGACCCCTTAAAGTTAATTTTATTTTTTTGAATAATTTGCCATAATTAGAGATTTTTTAAAAGAATTGAAAAATTTTTGCTAACAGATATTAAATTTATTTATCCAAAGATAATCTTACGGAAAATATAACTTCTAACAAATATTTATTAATTTTTATTGTTTTATTTAATTAATGGTCGAAAATCTTTTGAATTGTAAGTTATAATATTTTTTACATCATTTTGAGGAATATAATTTTACATGACAAAATACAAAATTTGTACAAATTCAGTTCCTGGAAGTTCCAAAATAGTTTCTGGGAAAGAGAATTGTAAAGAAGCCGTATTTTTAAAATTTGATTTCTCAGGAACGATTTACCCGATTTCGCTTAAATTTTGTAATTTGTCATGTAAAATTACATCTTTCAAAATGATGCAAAAAATTTTATACCTTAAAATTCAAAATATTTTTGACCAGTATTAAATAAAATGATAAAAAATTATAATAATTTACTGAAAATTACATTTTTCAAGGAATTATCTCTGGATAAACGAAATTTATAGTTGTGTGCAATTTTTTTAATTCGCTTAAAAAGTTCTCGAGATATGGTGAAATACGCGAGAAATAAAATTAACGTTAAGGGGCCTAAACTATGGGAGATATTTCCCAGAGTGCAGTTACCCCCTATATCTAAGGGGTCATAAATCCGAATCCATTGTGAAAGGGTATGTTTATTCAGAAGTACGTTTTTGTGTCTGATTTCGTAACTTAAAACATTGGCTGCATTAGCATACGTAGTTACCCACTAAAACCTTTAAGATTGAGTCCTAGAACGTGAAAATACGACCATTAGTTATCAAAAGCTATTCTGGGGGGGGGAGTCGGTTTTTTATTTTGTGCACTGTTCACACAATTATGTTTTATATTTGCGTCCTCACAATTATGTTAGCAAAATTAAAGTTTTAATAAATTAGAATTAAAAGAAATTTTTGCGCAACTAGTTATAAATAGTTTAAGCACGGGCACAGAATCAAATGTTTATGTTAATAACAGTTTCATAAAAATTCTATGACGTTGAAAATTCTCTGCTTTATTTCATTACTGCTGGAAAATATAATTTGCTAAAATTTCAAATGTTTGGTAATAGTAAGGTCTTATATTATAAACTTTTATAAGTAACTTAAAGAAGCTGAGAAAGAAATCCAGTACGTTTATAAAACGCACAATTTTTTTCGTCTTTGCACATAATTTTGCTTTTTGTAATAATAAATATGCGTCGGATACAGCTAACATAACGTATTAAAAAATTACAGATACAAAAATATTTTGGCTAGAAGAATTAACCCACTCAAGTAGTCCCAAGTCAAGTAGTGATGCTGAATACATTTCATCTTTATTCCAATAAGATGAAATGTATTCAGCAACAATTAAAATTAAGTAAAAAATTTAAATTATTTTAGTACATGAATTGAAAAAGTTAGTGAAAGAACCAGGTAAGTGATATTTTCAGAACGAAAAAGAATTTTACCCAATCTATTTTATTAATAATTTATTAAAAGGCGGGACTAATAATTCTTGGCTTTATTTCATTTGCCATTGCCTAATTTTAAATAAAAATCACGCAAGCATGCTAAATACTAAAGTGATTGACTATGTGAAGATTTTTTTAAAAAAAAGATGGCAAAAGCAGTTCTGTTACATAAAACATATCTATATAGATGCCACCACTTATCGTTATTTTCTCTAATTCATTAATTCCCTTAAAAATTTCACTTACCTGGTTCTTCCATCAAATTTTTTGTGTAGGCTTTTCAGTTTAAGCATGATTACGTAAGTGTTTCTCAGTACTGATTTATTTATTCTTTACTTATTTTTTATTCACCCCGTGCGAAGAACGAATATTCGGCTAATAATTAATAAAACTAGTATACAACCGGCATTTCGTATCAGCGTGTCTGTAAAACCGTTTCTCCTTTCAACGAGTTTGTATGCAGTGAAGTAACGTTATAGTAACATTTTTAACGCGTTTTTGTAACCTTACTGATACCCTGTGATAGCACTGAAGAGAGAAGAAAGAAGAAGAAGAAAAAAATTATCGAATCCTGAACAATGTATTTTCTTTGCTTTCTGATACATGTAAAAATTGACTTTTTAACTTAATCTTCGTACAACAATTAATTCAGTCATCAGTCGAGTCATCTTAAAATTGTGGAATATTGTGGATACCCCTTATTCGGGACTTTAAAAAATTACACATTTAGCCACAATTTTAAACTGCTGTTCAATTTTTATAAGATAATATTTTGGTCATCATCCGTATTAATTGTGAAATAATGGTTGAGCAAAATGTATGATGAAAAATATTAAGCATCTGAAACGCCGAATTTTAAGATCGGGTAAAGTGTTCAAATTGTTCGGTATACCAGATGTATCAGGAATACTATAAGTGAAAAATGAATTGAAATTCGACAATTACATAAGTCGCCCTCTGGTGGCAAATTTCAGAATAACATATATTTTCACTCTGTTTATACATATATTTATTAAATTGTTTACTCAATTATACATATATTTTTATTACATATATTACAATTATACATATATTACTCAATTTATACATATATTTATTAAATTGTTTACATAATTTCACAATTTTATATGTTTCAGCTATTAAATATTATGAAATAGTGAGTTTTAATTTTCGATATACCACAGTAAAACTTTATAACATAAAAAAGGCTTTTAATTTATTATGAAAATAAATTTCTAAACATGATTAACTTTTTGTACAAATAATGAATTTTATTATTCGATTAACTTCCAGTTCAATAATAAGCATTATGCCTTGATTTTTGATCCAAAAATAAATTTCCGTAAAATAAAAATTTAGTACTTCCCCGTAGCATCTTGCACGATCATGTATTTAAGTTCTGAGCAACGCAGTTATTACAAAACAGCCCAGTTTCTAAACAGAAAAAAAAATACATTCAAATCGTATTTTCTTGCTGTTTACCTCTGATTAACATTATAAAAAAACTGATATTAAACTGATATAACCATGCTGATTTTCTTGTTTTTCTATAATAAACAATTGTTTTAAAATACTACTGAAAAAAAAAACCCAGTTAAAAACGTTTTCAAACAGTTACTAGATAACACCATACAAAATTTTCACTAAGTTATAAGTATTTTAAATCTTTAAAGCAATAAATTATTATCAATTTAAACAAAATTGTTCAACTTACTTTTTACTAATTTATCACATGAATAATATAATTTCGAAGCGGATTATTTTTCAATTTTCTTTTTATCTTTTATAAAAATGTGGGAAGTATTCCCGCCAACTTTAGTGATTTCTAAGTGTCAGTTAAAAGCTATTTTCCCATTTATGATTTGTGCGGTCATCTGTTAAGAACTTCAGAAGATTAAAAAAAAGTAAGAAATATTAAAAGTAGGCTTTGTGTACGTAAATAAAAACCAAGTGGAAAGAACGGGTTATGCCTATTTTTCAAAATAATTGCAATTGGGTCACCATATGGCATAATAAGGATTACAAAATTTTTACAAATCAATAACGTGGAAAATAGGCTCTTCCCAAGAGTTACACAGTGAAGTCATTACACAGTGAAGATGCATCCAGCTATGAAAAAAAAAGTACTGGTCACGCGCTTCCGTCATTTTTTTTTCGGACTCAACTTCATGGACACAAATCGTTTTCTTCCACTTTGATCTTCAGATGTGGGTAACAGTAAAGGTTAGCGTGAGTTCTAGAAGAGAGATCCAAATTGGGAGCTATTTTTTCTTGAGCATTTTATGTTCACTCATTTCTCATCTAATTTATTTGTCAAGTTATTATATCAAGTATCTTTCTTATTAAGTATTAAAAATGGAACCTTGGAGGTGCCAGTGTTTGAACCCGGGGCCTTTTACATGCAAAACGAACGCTCTACCACTGAGCTACTATAAACACAGAACCACTATAAACACATAATTTATAAATTTGGTTATTTTTAAGCAAATAAATTCAAGTTTATTACAAATTCTTTACAGTAGATAAAAACGTAACCCATATACTTAATAAAAAAAACTAAATTAAGTTTTGGTTGACAAGTTAATTTTTAATTTCTTTTCATAAATCAATCCCAAAACTGTTTTAACACAACATTACTAAATTTAAAACAACTAAATTATGTTTTAGTTTACAAATTAATTTTTAATTTCTTTTCATAAATCAATCCCAAAACTGTTTTAACACAACGTTACTAAATTTAGAAAAAAATAAATTATGTTTTAGTTTACAAGTTAATTTTTAATTTCTTTTCATAAATCAATCCCAAAACTGTTTTAACACAACGTTACTAAATTTAAAAAAACTAAATTATGTTTTAGTTTACAAGTCAATTTTTAATTTCTTTTCATAAATCAATCCCAAACTGATTTAACACAACGTTACTAAATTTTAAAAAACTAAATTATGTTTTAGTTTATAAGTTAATTTTTAATTTCTTTTCATAAATCAATCCCAAAACTGTTTTAACACAACTTTATTAAATTTAAAGAAACTAAATTATGTCTTAGTTTACAAGTTAATTTTTAATTTCCTTTCATAAATCAATCCCAAAACTGTTTTAACACAACGTTACTAAATTTAAATAAAACTAAATTATGTTTTAGTTTACAAGTTAATTTTTAATTTCTTTTCATAAATCAATCCCAAAACTGTTTTAACACAACGTTACTAGAAAAATGGCCAGATAAAGGATTAATATATTTGACAAACTTAATATCATCTTCTTTATCCAATCACTTATATCTTAAATTTGCTTCTTAGAAAGAGCTAAACAAAAACAATTTCTGAAAATCTTAATTTTCCTGTAACTATTCCGTGTAATTAACTAAGATGATGAATTCATTCTGAGAAAAAATTCATCAGCTTATCACATCTTCTGATGAACGTGGTACCTTAATCATAACTTCTTAATACTTAGGAGAAAGATTCGATTTCTCCTGGGAGAAATAATTCATTTTACTTTCGATAATTCATCGCAACTCATTAATATGTTACGTCATATTAATGCTCCGATAAATGTCGGGCTTGATTCTCCTCTATAGGGTTACTCATTACCTTTTTTTTTCTAACCTTTAAAAGTTAATTAGATCAATTACGAACGCGTGAAATTTGTAACGGTTACGGTTCAGTTATTTAGGAATAAAGTTTACGAACATCAGAAGCAGAGAAGTCAAGATCTGCGAACAATTTTTTAAAAAAAATAATAAAGGTTTATATATAGCATAATGAAAGTAAATTTAAAATACTTTAAATGTTAATCTTAATTTTAGAAATACTAGAAAAGAAAAAAATTACTCACTATTTATTTTGAAAAATCATGCAAAGGGTTACTTTGCATGAATTTTTTTTTTTGTGTGAAATAAATCAGGGTGATATAATTAAGGCTCTATATTGAACGATAAATGTTTTTGAAAAAATCATACTGAAAATATACAATGTAAAACAATTATGATGGAAAAATCCATCATCATGCAAATTTACAAGTTAAGCTCAGTGCAAAATAAATAAAAGATAATACATCCTTGTATCATTTTTATTCCTGGTGATAATTTTATTTTATAACCGTCTTTGAACAGCAGAACCAGTTTTGAATTTACGACTACTAATTTTCAACTCATTAGCCTTGTAATTTTGAACCCTATCCAGAAGACAAAGGAAATCTTGGCTCAAGTATTGAGGGAAATTGCCTTCGTGGAGGACCTGTTGATGGAACTAACCCAAATTTGCGTCGAATGGAAAGGAAACCACGAAAATCTCCCATGGTTAGACTGAGGGGAAGGGAACTCTAACTCATGATCCGTCTACCACTGAGGATATTTTAAATCAGCAATGTGGTCGGTGCGAGTCGGGCGCGGAATTTCTTATCAGCCAGTGTGGACCAGAAGACCATGATCATTGACCAAAAGTCAAAAATTAATTTTCAACTAAAATATGTTTAGGCAGTTTTAATATAGCCCAAATTAAGTATTCATAATCATTCCTAACATTATAATTTACTTTTTGGACCGACGAGAGTACAATGTAGTGAAAAATATGTTAAAAAAATTTTTTTCAATTTAACTTTTAAATTTATATTTCAGAAATATATATAGGAATTTCACCTTTCTGTTACATTTTTATCAAAGTAATTAGTCTGAAATTATAGCACAATTTTTCAATTTGTCGGATTAGTTAATACTCTTGACAAACTCATAGTTTATATCTTATCATTTGACATTTTACAATGTTTGAATCACTTTCTAAACTTATCTTCAAAATGTTCCACGAGGTAATTAGCTAAACTTTTTTTTTGTTGTCTTCTTTGATGTTTCTTCTATCGATAAAAACTGCCCCATTTTGGTCATATTGCAAAGGTGGACTAAATATACCGAAAAACAAAAATTATGTTTTTTTTTTCATGTTTTCGCGTTATTTTGTAATATTACTTCGGAAATATAATTTGCTTTTCATTTTTTGATATAAAATTATGAAAATTATTATATTTTCATTGTTATATTTGATTATTTAAACGTACTATTTTATATATTTTTTATTTTTACTCGCCATATTTCAGTCGCAATTTTGTTTCGTTTTTTTGTTGTTATTTATAGTGTGTTTCAAAATTTTAACTGTGAATTCAATTTACCAGCACATAAATACCCCCAAATTTCGAAACAAATTTTATCGAAATACTAATTTTGACCACGAAACCATGGATGCTGGCCCACTAGGCATCGCTGGGATTCGAATCCGGTACACCTCTCCTGGTGATAATTAATAAAAACAATTGTTATTCTCCTCCTGAAAGACTCTTATAATTCCATCTGCATCGCAGTTCTCGTCAGAATATTCGTCATAAAAACGATCTTCGGATAGTTAATCATCTTCAAATTGGTCCAAGTAATCTTCAAGTAATCTCTTCTAAATTTCTCTACAAAAATCAAATATAACATAAAATAAACATATAGTAAAAAGCATTTCCGTCATACATTAGAAGTGAAGCAACTATATAGTGATGTAAATTTCTGTCGCATGGTTTTGGGATGATTATTTGAAGTATTCGATATAAATTGCACAAAAAATAACAGGAAGACAAAACACTCATTATCACTTTTATTAGCAAAAAATCTCAGATTACTTATTTTAAAAAAATCTAGAAATCTCACGTTTCTTCCAACAACAACAAACAGCGGAATGACAAGTTCAGAACCACCATAATGATTGTGACATTTGATTTTTTTGACAGCTACGCTCCTTATTTTACAATAGTAGTGAAAAAAGTTGTCAGCAACAACCAATTAACAATACACCTGTTTTGAGTAAAAAAATGTTGCTCGCTTAATGTTATGATGGAAATTTCCGCCATCATGCAAAAAAGGGTTATTTAATTTTATAAAACAACGTAAAATTTGAAAAAAAAATATTTAAATCTTCGAAAAAGTGTTTTAATGTAAAATTCTGTTTTAAACATTTCACATCATAAAAGCGTACTTAAATTCAAGATAATTACGATTGAAGGCTTTTTGTAAACTAATGAGAAACCACAAGAAATAGTAAAGAGATTTATTTCAAGCATTGAAAAAATTGTTAAATCCATCATATTTGTTTTATCTTTCAATACTTTTGCTGATGCTTTTGGTTGCATGCAACAAAGTTATAAATTTAACGTACAGAAAAGAAAAACAACCATAATTTTTTTTAAAATTTGACTTATTACTTACAGTGTTTCTATTAAAATAAAAATTAAAACTGGGATGAGACAATCAATAAATCAACGATTCATGCGAATCATCATGCAGTTTTAAATCAATCTTTGCATAAATAAATTTACAGTACAACGATCTATAACCAGGATATTTCTATTTATGAAATAACCTGTCCTGCTTACTTTTCTTTAATTCCGTAGAGGAATTCAGAACTCACTAAATCGATGTGTTACTCCCACCTACTAAACATGTATATTTAAATTGATTTATCATCCATAAAATGCTCGCAGTAAAATAAGTCTCACGGAAGAATTCGCTTCGCTTATGATGGACGATAGAAACGCCTTTTGACCGGATTTTCTATTCTACGTGTAAGTGAAATCATTTTTCAAATGTGATATCACTCCTTTTGCCCCAATTTTTTGTCTATTGTCCACGGTACAGTGATGCCTGATACTAGAGCTGTACTGATTTGAATTATTGTGGCTGGAAATTGTAAAAAAATCTATAAAGAATAAGATATAAAGTTTACTTATGATTGTAATTGGCTAATGCGGATATTTAGTTTTAAGTGTTGCTTACTTATTGCTGGAGCAATTTAATCATTTACACGCAACGGGAAATTGTGTATTTATATTGCTTTGGGATGCAAAAAGTGAGCATGATAACTATTTGTTACAGTAACTGACAGAAACAAAAAAGTTTTAGTAAAGCTAAAGCAGATAAAGTACAAAGCATAAAGAAACATACATACACGATCATTTTGGTGCTATAGTGAGGTTTCAAGAGAAGGACAAATAAAGATTACTAATAAAGCTAAAACAACGTGAAACGTGTATAAGTAACAACACATAAACAGATACACACTATCTCTTTCATGCTATAGTGAGGGCTCAAAAGAAGGACAAATTAAAAATGCTAATGAAGCTAAAACAATGTGAAAAGTGTATAAATAACAACACATAAACAGATATACACTATCTCTTTCATGCTATAGTGAGGTCTCAAAAGAAGGACAGATAAAAAAAATGCTAATGAAGCTAAAACAACGTGAAAAGTGAATAAATAACAACATATAAACAGACTTACACTATCGTTTTTGTGCTATAGTGACGTTTCAAGAGGACAAATAAAAAATTTTAAAAAAGCTAAAACAACGTGAAAAGTGTATAAATGACAACATATAAACAGACTTACACTATCGTTTTTGTGCTATAGTGACGTTTCAAGAGGACAAATAAAAAATTTTAAAAAAGCTAAAACAACGTGAAAAGTGTATAAATAACAACATATAAACAGACTTACACTATCGTTTTTGTGCTATAGTGACGTTTCAAGAGGACAAATAAAAAATGTTAATAAAGCTAAAACAACGTGAAAAGTGTATAAATAACAACATATAAACAGACTTACACTATCGTTTTTGTGCTATAGTGACGTTTCAAGAGGACAAATAAAAAATTTTAAAAAAGCTAAAACAACGTGAAAAGTGTATAAATAACAACATATAAACAGACTTACACTATCGTTTTTGTGCTATAGTGACGTTTCAAGAGGACAAATAAAAAATTTTAAAAAAGCTAAAACAACGTGAAAAGTGTATAAATAACAACATATAAACAGACTTACACTATCGTTTTTGTGCTATAGTGACGTTTCAAGAGGACAAATAAAAAATGTTAATAAAGCTAAAACAACGTGAAAAGTGTATAAATAACAACATATAAACAGACTTACACTATCGTTTTTGTGCTATAGTGACGTTTCAAGAGGACAAATAAAAAATTTTAAAAAAGCTAAAACAACGTGAAAAGTGTATAAATAACAACATATAAACAGACTTACACTATCGTTTTTGTGCTATAGTGACGTTTCAAGAGGACAAATAAAAAATGTTAATAAAGCTAAAACAACGTGAAAAGTGTATAAATAACAACACATAAACAAATACACACTATCTCTTTCATGCTATAGTGAGGGCTCAAAAGAAGGACAAATTAAAAATGCTAATGAAGCTAAAACATAGATTCTCAACCTTTTTTACGTTGCCGCCCCCCTAAGAGTCAGAAAAAATCTCAACGCCCCCCTTTTTAAAAATCCAGTTATTTAGAGCATGGGGAGGGAGGTGTGCTGAATTTAAAGAGGCAACATTTTTAAGGCAATTAATCGCAATCTCTTTGTTATAATCAAAATAATTACAGTAATGAAAAAATACACCTGAGACACCTATGCTTAATAAGAGTCATTTATTCTAGATAGTTTAAAAACGATAGATTTAAAAACGATAGTTTAAATAAGATAGTTTAAAAACTTATTCTAAAAAGTAGTAACAACGAAACAATCAAGTAACTATGTCAGTGAGATGATTGTGCTTGGTTCAGGGCCAGTTACTTAACGTTCGGTTCAATATTTTCAATGAGGTGAAGACGCAAGTCCCCTCTTTACACAATTTTGACTCAACTGTTTATGACTAGATACGTCACATCACTGAATCTTCGTTCCACAAGGTAGAAGGAAGGGAAGGCTATTAAATGCTACCTTGAAGCCAAAATTCTGTAAGACGATTACTATTTCAAAGCTTCATTAGTTGAAAGTTCTATCAATTCCTTCTGAATCTGAACCTCTGCTGTTTCAATATTCTTAACCTTAACCTACAATGTCCTTAACCTACAATGGGTTAAACATACAATGTCAACCAACCATTGCAGTAGCTCCGTCAGTGGCAACAGACACAATATTCGAAGGAGAAATGTTTTTCTCTATAAAATAATCTTTGACAGTATTAAAAATAGATTTACCTTCGGTATCTTCAATCAGGATTTTTGCAAAAAGCATCTCTTGAATAATTTTTCATTCATTCATAAATCGGAAGTACTCCTACAGTAAAGCCTCATTACTTGGCAAGGTTGACTCATTAACTTGAAGGGAAATACGTTGGACATCAAAAGTTTGCATAAGTAAACTTCAATGTCTTCAGCCATCTCATCAATCCGGTGCAACACTGTATCGTTCCGAATCCGAACTTCAAGTACGTGGCACTGTATTGACGACACTTTTTTTATTAACCGACATTGTAGGCAGCAGCAAAATACAAACGAGGAAAGAAAATAAACTATATCTTAAAATCAATAGATAATTTACGCTGAAGAACAAATTCGCGCAAGTACCTGGTCAAATAATCAATGAAATTAAATCAAAACTGGGGAAAAAACTGAAAGGGAGCGAACGAAAACCATCATAAGAAACACGGATCAAATCAAACATTCATACTGAAAGCGCATGCAATTTTCGCCAAATGGCTTAAATAAGTCAGAAGCAAAAACAACTCACTCATGCCCTGCGATAGTTCGGATTGGAGAATAGTTGTCACATAAGTTCGTTTTACTGCTGGTACAAATAGTGTATCGGATAATTTTAATTTATTATATTAATTTTATTATTTTTCATTAATTATAATTTTTGATTTACTTTATTTATTAAAGTAATTTTAATTTAATAATTTTATTTAGAAGTTTTAAAAATTAATTTGAATACTCATCGCTCCTCTACCGCCCAAAACATACCTACCGCCCCCCTACTGCCCAAAATAAGTTCATCGCCCCCGTTGAGAATCAGTAAGCTAAAACAATGTGAAAAGTGTATAAAAAACAACACATAAACAGATATACACTATCTCTTTCGTGCTATAGTGAGGTCTCAAAAGGACAAATAAAAAAATGTTAATAAAGCTAAAACAACGTGAAAAGTGTATAAATAACAACATATAAACAGACTTACACTATCGTTTTTGTGCTATAGTGAGGTCTCAAAAGGACAAATAAAAAAATGTTAATAAAGCTAAAACAACGTGAAAAGTGTATAAATAACAACACATAAACAGATAAACACTATCTCTTTCATGCTATAGTGAGGGCTCAAAAGAAGGACAAATTAAAAATGCTAATGAAGCTAAAACAACGTGAAAAGTGTATAAATAGCAACACATAAACAGACTTACACTATCGTTTTTGTGCTATAGTGAGGTCTCAAGAAAGGGACAAATAAAAAATGCTAATAAAGCTAAAACAACGTGAAAAGTGTATAAATAGCAACACATAAACAGACTTACACTATCGTTTTTGTGCTATAGTGAGGTCTCAAGAAAGGGACAAATAAAAAATGCTAATAAAGCTAAAACAACGTGAAAAGTGTATAAATAGCAACACATAAACAGACTTACACTATCGTTTTTGTGCTATAGTGAGGTCTCAAGAAAGGGACAAATAAAAAATGCTAATAAAGCTAAAGCAGCAGTGAAAGTACAAAAATAATGTTATATTACGTGATAGATTTAGCATTTTAGTGAAATCTCGAGAAAATACAAATAAATTTTTATAAAGCAAGGTAAAAAGTGCAAATAAACAGACATACACGATCGTTTTCTCACTATAAGGAGGCCTATTCTTCAATGTCGTGACACAGAATGAAAGGAAGAAACAAATATACTGACGAAATTACGAACAAGTTACAAAAAAGGATACTACTGGGATAGAGGAACAAGATAGTTATCAAAAGTAAGGAAAACGGTGTGGTGGGAAGGAAAAGGGGAATATAAATAAAAAACAAATACATTTCAAAACATCTGGAAAACAAAGAGGTACTAGAAAGATCATTAACTAAATTAGTAGAACATTTTCAAACAAGTAATGATTCTCAGAAATCTTGGTCAGTGGCTAAGGAATATTGTTGAATGATTTTAACAGAAGAAAACTCAAACCAATGAATATATATTTAGAAGTGTAGGGCGATGGAATATCTCTTTTTGGTATTTCGTTTTGAACTTGTCTGTCACGTGCTTTGACTCGAAGTTAAAAAAACGCGTTTCACTTTGCACGCCAGATCACACCGATTATAAATTCGATAAGTACCCCTTCGATTTTTCCCGCAATAGATTATTTTAAAGTTGGTGAGGTTTAGTTTAAAACGACAGGTCGGTACTTTTAAACTCATGTTTATGTAAAAGTTCAGCAAGTCTGGTGATCTATTTTGGTAAAATAATCCAATCATTAAAGTTCAAGTTAGGGAGCTTATTGGATTACGTGATTATAATATTAGAAGGATACGTGATAGTATGAGAAGGAAACCCACGGTCGATAGTGGCAGCCTGAAGGGTAAAAGAGTTCGTCATTGAGGAGATAATTGTTAGAACAAATTTTAGAGACATGGTAAACATACCCTCCAACTGCTACGGAATTTCCGTAGTTTCAGAAATCTTCTTTTCAGACGGTAGCAACATTAATGTCTTAATATTTAAAAAAAATTAATTTTAGCGTAACTTGTCCACTATTACTTATAAAAGTGCAGGCCATATGGCTAGATTCTTAAGTTCTGATAAAAGTTTTATAAGAGATCCATTTGCTTCAAAAATTTCTACTTTGGTTCGCTACCACTAGAAAGAATTATTTTCAAAATCCTCATAAGTTGGAGGGTATGGGTAAACAAGCGTGCGGAAGGCAGTTAGATTTTGATTTGGGGATGGGATTAACGATTATAAAAGGACAGTGAAACCGCAAACGGTTTCTGATAAACAGTGGAGAAAAGTTTATCTGAATGACCCAAAGCCTTGCATCAGACGTGTATAATGTCTGAAGCAACAAACTTTTATACCTTATCTAAAAATACGAATTCGTGTAAAATTGTTTAGTGTTTCTAATTCAGTGTAGTCGGACAGTAAGCGCGTGACATGTAAAACCAGTATTCTGCCTTACTGTAATAGCCGTACGCCGTGCAATACCAACGCCTCCTATAACTGAAAGCCTCCACACGGTTTTTTTATAGGTAGTCCGATCAGACCACTATAAAGGATATCCACTTACCGAACGAGTCAGTTAATATAGAATAGTTAAAATAAGAAAGTGGTAGCAAATATATGACTAAAAATTTATTTTACTTATGAATATTATAGGTTTGCCTTATTCACTCGTCAACCATTACAGATTCGATTCTCAAATATATAAGATAAATTTCTCTCAATTACTTTTATAAAAGGTTTTGGGTTCATGCGCGAAACGGGTTCACTTTTTAAACAGTCTGCGTGAACTACTTATAAAAGACCGTGTGGAGGCTTCTTGATGTAAGAGGTGATGGCAATACCCATTGAAAATAAAAATGTAATTTTCAAATCACTGTATTATAAGTGACGATTTTATTTGTACCTTTGCACCTTTTAAAGGTGTAAATTGAGAAGATTTAAATTAGGAATCCAAAACTGGTTTTTTTAATTTATCTTAATTACTTAAAATTAGCAAACGGGGGGGGGGGAGACTTTTTAAACAACATATAGACACAGAAAAACTCTTTTTATTCGAATTTACAGCACTTTATTCATACATTATTCTCATTCTAAAGAGAAGAAAAAAAGCATCCATTTTAAGAAATAAAATACAGCATAAGAAATTAGATTTATTTCCCAAAAAGCTTTTCATTCACGCCTCAGCTTTATTTCCCTACGCCTGATGACAATTTTCATCAAATCTGTTCTGCATTAAATACAAATTAAATTTCAGATAGCTTTTAAATTAATCAGCGGAAGGCTTTTATTCTGCACATCAGGAAGGCATTCAACTGAGATTTCGTCAAAGTAACCTTATTACCGAAATTGGATAATTGAATAAACCCTTCAAGTTTTATTTCTTCGCGCAACTGGCTTTGAAAAGTCTTTGTCTGCTGGATTTAGAATGAAATTATTATATGAATTCAATTAACTTGTTCAGTTTACCGTGCAAAAGCGAGCATTCTTGCTATTAACAAGATACAGAATGTTTAATAACGCAGCATTCCGTTTTCTGCGAATTTCTATTTCTGTAATCCTCCAGATGAATAATTTCTTTACATTCCATTGATGATTCGTTTAATTTGTAAAACAAATGTAATTATTTGCATAGAGGTATTAAATAACTTATGTTAAGTTGGCCCTGCTAAAGACATCACGAAGGCATCGTTGTTAAGGAACTGAGCTATCATTGTAACAGATCTCGTTTCTAATACCCTATTGCTGGTTGAAGCCATAAGAGCTTTAGAACAATGGGCCTTAGTCTTCTGGGGAAAAAGGGTGGCTGGTGTGCAATTCTGACCAGATAACTCCTCTGATGCCACTGGTCCCTCACAATGACAGTTCAATTCCTTCAACCACTGAGCCACCATGGCTCAGCTTCTTATAGTAGTTGATTTAAATATTTACAGTGAAATAGATAATATATTCTGTCTGTATTATTTCTTACAGTACTAGCATGGGATTAACAGCAGAATCTAACTGGAGAAGTTTTCCTACCAGAGGTGAGTAGTTAGTATGCTCTGTTATAGACATAGTGATTCTCAGATAAGGCAATAAATACAAATGTAGTGGTTGCGCATGTGTCACATATAAAGCTTTAACAAATCTTTTCATGTTATTTCTTTATCTTAATTTTCATTATTTACAAATCTTATTTACTTATCAAATTTATTATTATAAACGAAACACGTTCTGAAATTTATTATATCCGGCATTTTAGATTTAAATTTCGATTAAAGTATGCTAGAATTAATATTTCGAGTTTTTCCCTTAACCTGGCGTGAGAACCGAAGAAATCCCTCCTATTTTTTGAACGAGTTATTAGAAATAGTTTCCTTTTTGCATGTGATTCAGGAGATCATCGGGATTTGTTTGCAAGATTTTCCCTAATTTTTATAAAGAAGCACCTCGATATTATGTCACTTGGATGATCGTTCTCTCCACAATAATGTCTAAATAAACATTGAAGTGTTCTTTTACGGTCTATCTTAACAGCTCGCTCCGACTATCTTCTTATATATGAGATATATGAGAGATAAAGAGAGAGCCTATCATTAAAAAAACTCTCAAAACATATCTTTTTTTCCCAATACACAGGTTAACAATTTTAATTTTAAAAACGATGTTCTGACCTATTAAGTTACAGGTGTCACCATAATTTTAACATTTCATTCAAAATAATGAAGATAAAAAAAGAATCTGTAATGTTCTTTCAAAAAAATACAAAATCGAAGAATGAAAAAAATCTTGCTTTAATATGAAATCTAAAATATACTCATGTGTCTAAAACTTTAAAAGTGTATGTTGTAAGCTACATAAAAGGATAAAAATATATTTTGCTATTAATAAAAAAGCATAATTAATCCAAAGAAAATAGAAAGAAGTATTTTCTCCCTTTGAAGATTCTTTGGCTACACGGTTGGATAACAGTCTTACATTTTCTTCTTGATTCTCTTTATATACTGTTCTTGATCTCTTATTTATTCTTGCTAACCTTCGAATTTCATGTGAATATCTTGTTTGTGGGCGGTGGTAATCAGATTTTTAGTAACAGAATATATTATACAAATTTTAAAAAATGGTTATGTAAGATTAAACAGACGTCTATATTTTAATATATTTGAGACCAACAATGCACGAACTTTGCGACTTACTTTTGTAAACGTGGGAGAGGGTTCGTGACTTTTTTTCTATTGACTAGTCCTGCAGTGGACTGATCGTTAAGACACGATTCCCAGCAGATCACCGCAGTCAAGCATCACTGGCTGCTGGCAGTGTGCTGGTGGGTGACCACTTGGATTAGTCGTCTGAATAGGGACCGAGGTATTGGTCCTCATTAAACTGTTCTACCGTAAAGTGCTTGACTTCGCGTGCAGATCGGCGGGCTACCGAAGCGCGGGTGCCATCCCCTCTGCAGAGGATCAAAATTGTGATGGCATGTCTTCGGATCATCCTCAGGGATGTTTCCCAGACTGTTGCCAATAGCCTATTGTGCAGCTCTAGTGTGACGTGAATGAACTACAACAACAATTGACTAGAGGGAAGGGTTTGAAATTGCCAAAACAAGCCTGCGTTACATTAAAATGACCTCTTTCTTTAAAAAAATCATTTCCAAAGTTAGTGCCTGGTTAAGGACAAATTCCAAAATTTATCAAGGAGAAATAGATAAATTTTCTATTTCTCCTAGATGTATTTTCTATTTCTCCTAGGGTAATTTCTAATTTTTTTTTCTTTTTTAAATTTCAGAAGAAGGATGTTTACGTCTTGTTAAGTGGATTATTCAAGCTCCGCTACTTGCTGTTCTCCATTACACCATCCCTGACTGTAGGAAAGACAAATGGAAAAAATTCTTTCTCTTGACATTCTTCACTTCAATTACGTGGACGGCGGCATTTTCATACGTAATGGTTTGGATGGTAAGAATATGACATTTAATTATATTGTTTTATATACCAGGATCAGGTCGGCTAAAGGGATCATACATCAAATCGAAAATTATTCATATTTTAAACTAATATTAGTAGTAATGCTTCTTTTTTAAATTCTAGTTTTCAGTAGTTATGAACTAAATTAAACATAAAGTATATTAATAGAAACATTTGACTGTAGGAATACATCTTTTTTTTAGGTTATGCAGTAGTAATAATACACAATCTGTCAGTAATGTAATTATATGCATATGTCTCTACGCACTATCTTACCTACATTTTGTTGAAAACTAAACAGATGTGCAATTTTCATATAAATAAAACGTCTATTCACTCAACGTCGTTTAATTTCAAGATTGAATTTAAAATTAACCCGGTTTTAAACGAAGAAATAATTTTGGGAGGAGAAAAAAACATTTGTTTAAAAAAAATTTCCGTTGCTCTTGTACTTTTTAATAAAAAGCATAGTAAAATTTAATGGATACTGTGGATACTGTATTTTGTTAAGTTATATAGAATTTAGAAGCTAAACTTCAAAAAAAAAAATGCGCTAGTTTTTTAGGACGACTGCCACCCTAAATAGTATTTTATTCTAGTAACTCATGCGGATTATAAAAGTGCATTATGCTCCTAATAAAATAGGCTATAATATATTTCTGAATTTGAGCCTAGAATCTTTAAAAAAATTTCTAAAGCTAAATGCGTTAACTTCGCAAAATTCCAAGCAAACATTGCCAGCAACAATGCTTTCCGTTAGTAAAGGATTATCTATAGATCGAGAAATGGCACTCACAAAACATATAAATGCATAAAATAAAAATTGAAAATAAAACGTCTAGAAATAACGATTGAAAAAGAAACACAACTTAAAAATGAAATGTTTTTTCTAAAAAGGTTTATTTTACTGCTAATTATTTCTCATGAAACAGCAAGCGAACAGGAAAAGTTAAACGCGCTAGAATTCATAAATCAAATAGTTCTCTGTTCTTCTTGACAAGTTGAATTGCGAATGACGTCAATCTAGACTAGTAAGTTAATAGGCTTGAGAAGAAGTGCGGAGGAACACATAAAAGTAGAAAGAAAAGAATCGGCAGGACTTTCTATGGGTTTTTATTTCTTAACAAGGTATGCAAATAAACCTAAATTGGCTAGGTAGTCCAAAAAAGAAGTTGATCCACGAAGAAAACGTTTCTTCTTATTTTTACGGTTTTGTTTTTATATGAGTTTTGAATTCTGGATAGATTTTTAAAGAAAAGCATATTCACGACTCATTTACGGATGGGGAGTGAGGTATATTAGGGGGAAAAAGGCAGTGATACTTATAAATTAATATATTCAAGAAAAATTATAGATTTCAAATAATATAATCATCAAGAAAAAAGTGGTAGTTGCAGAATTAGTTTTTCAGCTTCGGTAATTAAAAAGTTTGTGTAAGAGCCAGATTTTCGAATATTCTAGTTTTCAGACATGAAACTAATTTTCTGTTAAGGTTTGTTTCATACCACTCGTCTTCGACAGTAGATTTCAACTCTATTGATAATGTAAATCGAAAGTTTGTTTTAATAATGCAGCACGAAGAGTTTATGAAAAAAACTCTCATTTGTACAAACTCTTTGTACTAAGTCACCCCATAACTTTTTGGGGGGATCGAGATCTGGAGACTTAGCTGACCATTTCAACACTGCTGGCTTGAAACCAATTTTTTGTACTGTTACTTGAATAAATATTTGCGTTGGCTTGATGATAGATCCAATTTTCTGTAGTAAGAATTTTTGTATTCGGTAAAAGATGACTTGTGCTAGGATATTTTGATAAGCTCTTGGATTCATTCTGGCCAAAACGAACACAGCTGAACCCACACTGTTATAAGCAAAACATCCCCAGGTCATCACTGAGCCTAATAGGTGCTGGCAGTGTAATTTTTTTTCTTTTCATAAATCATGAGCATGACAATAGTATTTCCATCCATCCAGTCTATCCAAATTCCCTTTTTTTCCATCAGAAAGAATTATTTGTAGTCATTGGTTGTTCTAGGTCATAACTTGATGACTGAAGTTTAAACGCTCTAGTTTCTGCCTCTGCAACAACAGAGATTTTGCCATTTTTGACAGAAGTTTAAACGCTCTAGTTTATGCTTCTGCAGCAACAGAGATTTTGCCTTTTTTCACCATTAAATGAGTTTTCCAGACCTTGGAATGCATCGATTTTTGACCAACGGATCTCCTTAGTAAGTTCTATAGTTGAGTATTTTACAGATGAAAGTCATCAAACTCTTCTTTCATCACGCGAGGACATAGCTTTAGGCCTTTCACCAGTATTCCTTTCGCCATGATAGTCTTTCAATTTTGAGAAATTGTTGTCTTAGACTACAATCTTTGATCTTCTTATCTTTATAGCAATAGTACGGTTACTCATTTCTGATGGAAAAGAAAGCTTTAAGCCGGTATTCTTTCATGATCAATTAATTTATCTTTTGCCATCTTCGAAGAAATGCATGGTAAACTTGGAAATAGAAGTATTTTAACAATTTTGATAATTGCCAAAATATTTAAGATAGTATATGTATATTTATTTTTAAAAATCACAGGTGCCCTTAAAGTTTTTCTTCTAGTAGAAGTACAAATTTTGTGCATACTTTTTTCTGATAATTACAAATCTTGCTTGTTACGTTATTTCTTAATAATATAATATAAGACTTTTTTTTCCAATGCCCACCTGTGTTAACATCCGTCTGTTTTTTTAGAGAGATATTTCACTGCATATAAAAAACGATTAAATGTTTTCGGACAATTCGAGAACATTTGAGTGCAAATTTTAAGATTTGAGGACAACCATTAATGTTTGTGGACTGTCCTCAAGATTTGAACTCGCTTGGTCCCTTTACGCCAGAGCACCTTTTAAACTGTCATTAAATCTGGCTGCACTGTTTAAACAAGGCTCACCATCAGAGGACATCCTATACCAGCCTCAGGAGTCAGAACTCGCTAAACTCAAAACTTTTGGAAATATTTAGCTCCGATATAGACGAGACAGCAACAATGAAGAAAGTAAATGATTTAGAATTGCTAACTGTGAATATATATTGACTAAAGGTTAATTGCTGAGCTATGAGTGCGTAGTAAAATGTGTTGAGAAGCTAATAATGATCCATTTTATTGCGTAGGTAACTTTAGTTGGATATACATTAGGAATACCGGACAGCATTATGGGAATAACTTTCCTGGCGGCGGGAACAAGTGTTCCTGATGCATTTGCTAGCCTTATTGTAGCTAGACAAGGTAAGTTGTGTTTCTAACTATTTAAAATTCTTTATCAGAAAATCTTAAGTAAACTCATTCTCACTTCAATTATTATTTTTTTGTTTCAATTTATCTAGTTTGAATGAAAAAGTGTATGAAGAATGTTTTCTATTTGTTTTTGAAGCGTACATAAAAAAGTTAATGTTTCACAGCTGGAACGATTTTTTATTTTTACATATGCAGTTCACGTCGGTATCTGCTAGTTTCAAACAAAGTGTAAAAAAAAGGAGACCCAGAATGGAATAACAGAGCTCCCAATGGTTCGCCAAAAATATTCAAGTGGTAGTAAATGAACCATCAAAATTGGTGAACTTTAACTTTGCTTAGCAACCATTTAAATTTGAATATTTTTCATCCAACGTATATCATATTTTTAGGTATGAATTCGAGTTGATTGATTGTTGGAATAATCAAAAACGTATTATGATAATTAGGAAAGAGAATTTCGTAGAATTATGTTGAAACATATTATATGATATAAATTTTAATACAACTTTAATTAATTTGGCTAACACGCATATAAAAATATTTATTACAGCTATTGCTTTTAATTTTTTTTTATTGAGCAACAGGCAACAATGAACTCAGTTCTTCCACCAAAAAGAAATACAAAAACAAAATTTGTAGCAAACAAAGTAATAACAAATTAATTTGAACTATAAAAACAGAAGGGGGTTGAGGATTTAAGCTAGATAAAAAAAGTTCCAAAGTCTCCAGAGCCGTGCGGAGGAGTTGTCATCTCTAGGTTGCAGCAGCATATGTGGCAAACAGGACTGTTGACGATCTTAAGTTCATAAAAATGAGCTGAACAGAAACAATCATGTATGTGCCGTCATTCGATTATCAAACGATTACTCGATACCAGGGAAAGTACGGGAGATTAAAAATGGTTCTAATTCATAGCTTTTCCCTTCATCTTCCTTTCATCTTATGGTCAAACTATGATCCGTAAAGCAACAGATCTATAGCAAACTCCCTGCGTTGGACGGCATTCTTCCTTTTCAGACTAACTTATCTGAGATCTATTTCCAGGAATACCACTATAGAATTGGATTCATTACATGAAAGCTGTTTTGCGCTTTCAGTATATGTTTCAACAGAGGGACCTGCTCTGTCATACCAAAGCACAAACAAGAGTTCCGCTGTTAGCAATGCCCTAGATAGCTGCCTGAGCACCAGAGAAAACTACGGCCTCATTAAAGTTGTAAAGTGACTATTTGCAACAGATTTTGTAGTTCCCAGTCAAAGATAGGAGGAAAAATTTTCTGAAAGAATATAGATTGACACTTGTATTCATCCGCAATTTGTGTTGAGCCATCTGTATGAACATGTATCAGACAAAACTTCTCTTCAGTCTTGTATCTTTCATACAGGAAAAAGTCAAGGTAATAACAAGATTTTTATGATTTCAAATGGAAAAAATCAAGGGCTCCGGACGAGCAGGAAAGTCAAAACTGGACAGCTTTCAAGAAGCTATCTTTAACCCATGAGGGGATGAGAGTTTGAGCTAGCCCACCGAGCGCTGTATGACACTCATATTAATTTGCGCCCAGTGACCAGGCGAAGAGCTTGGTTTTTAATTCGCTCTGTTCCCTCGTGGCCTAAATAGCCATTATCAGTGGTGCATTTCAGTACTCCAAAACAGGTTTAATCAGGGTTTTGAAGGTAGTGTAACTGGGATAAGTTGCATAACCCCGTCAAAAAAAGATCCATCCAGGAAGAGAAAAGATGAATAATTTATATGTGAAACACAATTACGGGCAACAAAAAGTTAACGGGCAATTATAACACGTGTCACAAAAATGATATAAAAAAGTAGATAATTAATTATTAGTTCATACCTTTCCTACGCTACATAATACGAATCTGTTTTAATACGGAC
The DNA here is from genome assembly GCF_982258835.1 of Parasteatoda tepidariorum. Taxonomy (NCBI): domain Eukaryota; kingdom Metazoa; phylum Arthropoda; class Arachnida; order Araneae; family Theridiidae; genus Parasteatoda; species Parasteatoda tepidariorum. Next base: position 57,228,033 of record NC_141759.1, read on the forward strand.
AAAATGGAACTTGTAAGAAGATGAAACTTGATTCGTGAAATAAATATTAATTTTTGTTTATGTTTACGAATAGGGCAAGGAGACATGGCTGTATCGAATAGTCTAGGAAGTAATATATTTGACATTCTTATTGGCCTAGCATTCCCATGGTTCATTCAGACAACTATGGTAGAGCCAGGATCTATTGTAAGTTACGAACAAATTCAATATCTAAGTATATTTGCTTCATGCTTCTTTCTTAGAAATTTTCTTTCTTTCTGATTCCAGGCAGTGATCAACAGCAGAGGAATGGTTTATTCCGTAATACTGTTATTTCTAACAATTATCATAACGGTAAATATATTTCGTTATCATAATATTTTAATTAAAAAAAAGTTAGACATTTTATAAAAAGGGAATTTTTTTATTTAAACTCATTCTATCCAGGTAGCTGAGACACATCTAAACTTTATTGTGTATTTAGACATTTTACAAGAGAATTAAAAAGATTCTTAATTTAAGCACTTAAATTTAGATAAATATACAGGACTAGCCTAAATGATCCATTCAGTTAAGAAGCCTTTTATTTTAAGTATATTACACACAAAGATTGCTGATGATAGAACGACAAATGTTCAATTTGGTCACCCCGTACTCATCCTAATGGTAAACCAGTTGTGCTCATGCAATACGAGGTTGACGAGGAATTGATAAAAACATGCTGTTCATACGCATGTGTAATCAATAGCATGTTTTTATCAATTCCTCGTCAAAGCAGCAATATTTGTGGTCCTGCAGTGCTGTTGATATTTGAAGAAGAAAAAAATTATGAACCCACAATACCAACTAAAGTTTATTTCCCCTCATTTCCTACATTACTGCAGGGATACACCTTAGACATTAATTGTGGTCTTGTTCTAAGGAATGTATACAACTGGTTTACCACATTCTATGAAATAAATGTATGGAACATGGTTTACCATTGGGCTGTGTTCCGAGTGACTAATAGCTTGATGAGTATGTGTATCTTTTTACGTATCAAACATCTTTGTTTGCAGTATATTTATTTTTAAATAAAGTCCTCTGAAACTATAAGAATCCTTGGGCATTTGAAAAAATTGAAATCTACAATTGGTCAAACGCAATCCACCTTCATATCTAGTAAAACTATAAGAGGTTCTTCCTCCTGCTCACCACACTTGAAACTGTTTGGTTAAGGTACTGAGCTGTCAGTCATTGTGAAATACTGGGGTTCTATGTTCCGTGGCGACTTGAAACTAGCTTCAAATCGATGAGTACTAGCTTGTCTGGGAAGTAGAGGCGGTCTGTATGCAATATTGACCACGTCAATGCATGCCGTAGGTCAGTGTTTCCCAAAGTGTGGTACGCGTACCCCCAGGGGTATGGGAACAGTTTCGAGGGGATACGCGTTCTTATGCGAAATATCTTGCAAGAAACGAAAATTTCAAATTTTTTAATTTAAAAACAAAGCTAGACATAAAAATTTACCATTACGTATTTTTCTATTGGCTATTTTTTGCAGAGTTAACAGTTAATAATGAGTGGTGTCAACAGCCAGTTGTGATTTTTAACTTTAGTGCAATTTTTCTATAGTAAAAAATACATAGATTTTTTTTATTAGTGGTACACAGCGTTGCGAAAAATTTAGAAAGGGTACACCAAAGTTATAAGTTTGGGAAACACTGCCGTAGATCATAAAATTGTAAAGCTTTAACTCCCATAATCCCACAACGCGGCTGTTGTATGAATGCTTTATTTTATTTAATACCTTAGCTTTTATACTTTATTTTAAATGTGTTAGAGGGCTTCATTTCTCTGTTGCATAGCTGTCAATTCTTTAGGATCTCCAAGATTTTATTATTACAATTAAAGTGATAGCAAAATTTACGCTTTTTTATTTTATTTGAATTTAAAACTTTAATTCAGAATGATTTTCACTGCTACTACATATAAATTAAGCATACTGATAAATGCATAATGCTCATACAATAATGTGTTTAAGTTTCCATAAAATGTAAAAATACTTCTGCTTACAATTTTTATTTCACTACCATTTGGGAAAATTATTTCTGAAAGAAGCAAAATTAGGCATATATGTCATCAATTCCAGATACAACTAAAGCGAACAAAATCACCCTCAGATAATTGCCCTTATTTATGCTAGATAGAGGAAACAGGAAGTGAGTTATAATCATGCTTAAGCATGACAATATCAAAAAAGAAAAAAACTTTGCTGTGGAGAATTTTTTTTTCGATGGTGATATTTCCAGTTATCTTTACCGGGAAATATTTTAAGCAATCTCTGCAATGGAAATTTGATGAGACATTACAAAGGACGAACTTGTTATTAACACGTTGAATTCCACGCTAATTTTACATGTCTTACCTGTCTGGCCAAAATGATTTTCCCAGCATGTATTGCATTAATTTCTTCAGACCATTTTAGTAACGAGAATAATATTAAAAAAATTAAAAGCATTAAAAATTTACTCGAATTATGTGTTTCTAATAATCTTGGCGTCACCGGTGACCCCCATGGCATTCAACTTGTTAATTTCAGTAAAAATCAAAAGAACTAATATTTACTAAAACAACTACATTTTAGCAGGGGTGATTGTGAGCCCAAGCCAAAATTCCGGAAAATTTCTTGAGTTAAAAAAAAAGAAGCTTAAATTGAAAAAATTTAAACAAGGTTTTTTGTTTCCCCCTTTTTATCAATATTTCTTAGTTTACTTAAAATATATTTAAAATTTTACACATTCCTATGATGACCTGGAGAAGTAATTAAAATTTACAAATATGTCTTTCTTTCTTGAGTTTATGACTATAACAACTATTTACTGATAAAAAATGAATATTAATCATGAATATAAGCTTATAAAATATCTCTCTCCCTTGCAAACAAATAAAATAAACTGAGTTTTTAACTTCCACCTTTGAAAATTTGATTTCCGGAAACTTCTGTGATCAATGATTTTTTTTAAATGTCTGAACCTTCAATCTCCGGATCACTGTTAGCGAAAAATCCGGATTTTTTCCGGAGCACAATCAGCCCTGATTTTAGGAAAGCTGAGATTTTTTTCGATTCATCACATACTAATTACCGATTCTTATATTTTTTCCAGACAAATGTAGTTTCATTATGAATGTAATTATGATAATCTCTCTCTTTTCAATACAGATTGGAGGAATATTTTTAAGTCAATGGCAACTTACCCGCAGGCTCGGGATAGTTTTACTTACCGTCTATGGAGTGTTTCTTGTCATATCTGTTCTGTTGGAGTTTAATTTGCTTGGATATGTGAATCCGCCCATGTGCCAAGACTGAGCTTTGACCTAAAGTCCTCCTTATGGTCCTACAACAATTTCCTTTTAAACTTGTGTGATGTATGGTGATTCAGTTAGTAAAGTATTCTAGGTATCTTTGTATGATATCTTAAAATGAAAGACTTGATAACGGATGAATTACCTAATAAGACAACTAGTTTCTTTATACAGAAAGGAATTTTTTTCTTCTTCCAAAATTGAAATCTAAGATGTTTACTACTAGAAAAAAACTTTGAAAATCTTGATAACAAGATTTAAACATGCACACGACATTGTACAGCACTAGAAACCGGAATCTCTAAATTAATGTGCTGAATATATACAGCCCACTGGCGATAATTCAATTATAAACAAAACTTCTTTTTAATAAATATTTATTTCTCCTTTCTATTTATTATTATTATTGTTGAATTTCATGCTAATTATTCCTCATTACACCATCAAGGTTCAACTAATTTTTAAAAGCTTTACTTCAGTTTTTTTTCAAAAGCTATCTTTCAAACAAAGTCGAATTTCAAAAGAAAAAAAAATTGAGTGAAGTTCATAAATAAAAATGCACCTTTGAAGCGAGTAAAATTTCAACTCTGTAGTTGCATTTCTAAGGGCTACAAAGCGGCATGTATGGTATTTTTTAACTTACGAAGTTTAAACATTGATAATTCTAGAACTAGAGCCGAGATGGCTCAAGGAATAGAGCATTCGCCTTCCAATGAGGATAACCGGGTTCGAATCCCAGCGATGGCTCGTCGATACGAATTCCGCATCCGGCTTGCACTGATCATAGTTTTGACGTAAAATATCCTCAGTGGTAGACGGATCACGGCTTTTAAGACTCCCCTTGCAGGCAGGCTAACCGTGGGAGGCTTTCCTCTTCATGTAAGGGAAATGCGAATTATTTCATCAAAAAAGTTCTTACATTTCTTACTTGAACCAGGAGTTCCCATGTCTTCTGGAGTTGAACATTACTAGTCGTAAACCCAAAACACAGGGTCGGCTGTTCAACGACGGTTATAAAAAATTTCGGAACTGATAGTCGAACCTTAATTTTTTTTCTTCTCCATCACGCTTTCTGTAGATTTTCATACACCATCATAATCAAGGTTTTAAGCCTTATAGTTTTTGCATAACAATATAAAATGCAACCTGAAGATTGCTCCGTCTTTTACAGATGAAAGAACGGCAAAAAATAATATGCAATAAATAGAGGGGTCCTCAGAACTTTTGGGCAAGTTATGTGCATTCACGTTTAATTTATTCATACTATAGTTAACTACACAGTTTTAGATGAACTTTGTGCAAGAAACGAAAAACAATAATATGGGTGAGAAAAAAATTCGACAATGAAATAAAGAGATATAGCAATGGAGAAGAGAATATTGATACTCTTTCAATGGTACTAAAGGAATTGCATTGTCTGCTAACGACTAGAGCTTCAATAATGGGTTATAGGTGAAGATCCGGGAATTATTTTTAGTATGATCTCATAATAAAACTAGAGCATGCACGTAAACACAATTCAGATCAGAAAGCAAAATGGTGATAGTAGCTACCGGTAATTACTATCAGTAATTAACGGGTAGCAACTACCAGTAACCAAACAGGGAAACATAATAAATGAATCTAACCCTCCGTCCCATATTTGATTTGAGTCATTAATCTATATATCAGGAATAAGTAATACAACTTATGTTTTTAAGGGGGAAAAATTTAGTTGCACAGTGCAAATGATTTGAGATTAGGTCATTAAATGCATACTAGGAAGTCAGAAAATAGTAAAATCTCAATAATATATGTATACAAATGTCATAATGGGAGGGTAAAACTATAAATTTTATTATAGCTTGTTTTTAGAAACTAAAAAGTGAAGGTCCATACATATGTGTACCGAAGTAATGAAGAGGTTAAATAACAAGGTTGAGGCACTAAAAAGCTTGTTATATAATTAATTTTGAAAATCACTACTTGAAGCAATTCTAACCTCAAGTCTTTCATTTAGGACATCATGCAGAGTTTTGATAAATAATTACGAAAGTGTGAGAATTGAGAAATAATTTCTGAAAAAGGCATGCATTTCAAAGTAAAAGGTTTTATTGTATTTAGGCTATAGATTTGGTTAAATAATTTATTTACACCATTCATATGCACTCAAAAGTATTTTAATGACTATGCTATAGAAAGAGCAGAGATTTTGCTAGGTAATAACGAGATAGGATACTCTTTAAATTTTGAAATGTAAACTAGATGTCGCCTTTAGGGTGAGAATTTGAATAAAATGTAAAGATAATTTAAAGATTATTTATTGAATTTTTTTTAAAATTCATAAAAATGTAATTTAAAATGAATCCTACTGCATAAAACAGTTATTAAAAGAAAAAAAAATTTCATTGCTATGGCATTTAACGATGCAGTTAGGATTTCAACTGAAAAGGTAATATGAAGAAATCGCCAATTTTTTTTCCAGAAATTTTTAAAATCAAAACTTGTTTTAGACAGTTACATGTTAATACGAAAATAAACGTGTTTATTTAGATAGTTTATATCAGTGTTTCTTGGTGGAATACATCAAATTAAGAAACTAAAATATAAAATATTTTGTAATTTTTTAATAATCTATTGCTTTAGATTTCTTACTCTTAAAGAAAAATCTAAATTAAACTTTAGTATAAAGTAAGACAACAAATAGATTTCATCAAAAATTAGAGTCTATGCAAATAGTATAGACTCTAATCACTCAAAGACACAGACAATTTTAAGTTAAAAAATATTTCCTTCCTTCCACATAAATTCAGTTTTTAAATTAAGCATCGATCTTTAAATCGAGGAAACATAGTTCTAAATATTATCATAAAATTATTTTATAAATCATAGTTATAATAAAATTACTTCTTTACAATAGTAACTGAAATTGTTTAAGCAACAATCTTTGAAATAGTTATCAGTATTTATGGAAATAGTGCCTAATTTATAATATAAATGACTATTTTTTATTCACTGCTCAAAAAAAGATATGATAAAAACAGGGGTTTCTAACTTGTAAAGCATCTGAGGAATTCAAGCAAAAACACCAGTTGTTACACTAAACTGATTAGCCAGGAAATTTACTAGAGGAGTTTTACAAAATTTGATCAGAAATGGCCAACTTTCAAATTAAACAAATACAGGTATTGAATAATGAATCAAAAAAGAAATGGACATTTTAACACGCATATTAACCCCTCCAAGACTAATTTCTAATTTTTTTTTATAGCGAAAGTTTTTCTTTTGGGAAACGTTTTTTTACCATTGATAAGATTACAAAGAACTGCCCTTGCATCAGAAAGGTTCTGGGTTCGAATCTCGGGCAAGGCATGGATGTTCTTTCCCTCTCTGTAATATCTGTCCTTACTGTGGGAGCAACGTTGGCCGACCTAATATGGTGCCTCTGAAAGAGTGGCCAACAAATCCGCCCTTCAGATGCCTGTATGACGTAGGTCATTCTCCAGGTGGGCATTGGAAAAAAAAATATTACAAAGATTAAAAAAAAAAAAAAAAATCTGGACTGACCTCTTGCAGTGGGACATAGATGTTCCATTAGTATTTTTGAGTGGGACATATTCTGTACCACCAGTATCCAATGTTAACAGATAAAAAAATGATAAACTTTTAAAATCCTGCATATAATGATTCAAAACAACGTAAAAGGATATTAGTTATATTACTCACTTTTACTTAGCTCTATTTCAGTTATTTTCCACACAAAATAATGCACATAATCTCCACAAACATCGGATTTTTTCTAAGCTGTGCCATCATGACAATTTTACAAGCGTTGCCAATCATCGAAATAGAAGGAGGGAAGTTCAAAAGACTAATGTTAAAATGGGATCTATTTAGCCAAACAGTGTACTTTAATCATCTGATGGGACACATAAGTGTTAAAACAATTCCAGACAATTATAATTTTATTCTGATAGCAAGTATTCTGTTACTTAAAATTTTCATGAAACTTTAAGAAAAAAAAATACTAAATGGGAAAGGTAACTTACATAAAAGATTGCAAAATGTTTTGAACTGAAGAACGCCAGAGGAGCCAAATATCTCAGAACAGGTGCCTACGGTGTTACTCTGCTCAGGAAACACAACAGAGAAAAGTTTGTGGGGTGTCTTCTATTGTAGTTCTTGATAAATTTCGATGCAGAAAATCACACACTTTCATGTAAGTACATAACCACAAAAACCAATGTAAATTTCCAGTCTAAAAAATACATATTGGTTCTTAGGCCACAAAAATATACAATACCCCCCGAGCTGCCAGTTAGACTTAGAAATTGGGCAGCTCCAAAGAGCACAGCACATCGACAAGAGGTCTATTGTACTCAAACCTTAAATCTTGATTAACAAGAAAGCCAGCAAACACCTGACAGGAACATCTAGCAATTCACGGACCTTAATGCAATGTTGCTCTAAATGCTCAAATCTTTCAGCAGACTAGACCTCACATTTACAAAGCCTCCTCCTCAAGATGACAACCTCGACAAAGAGAATCAGATTCAATACTCATTACATATAGGTGTCTCCTGAGGGTGCAGTGTCCTCAAACTGTCCCTGTTTAGCTTAAGAAGCTCTTTTTGACGTAAACGACAGTCAAGATTCAGTTCTTTAGCTTGTCTCTGACCGTCTGAGGAGCGCCATTGCTCATGTTCAATTTTGCCATAGAGCTTGAGAGCGGCCAGTTAGAAACCTCTGGATTAAAAGAAACTGATCTCAAACTAAATAACTAAGAAACACTGATTTATAATAGTTTTTATATTTAAACACAAAGAGCAGTGTCATTTTTACCTACTTTACACTTTCCTACCGCCCAGTTCATAAATTAAAAAAATTAATCAAAAACATTAATATATTTCTTATAAGAATCTTTTTCAGCAAATGAAATATTAGAATTACACAATTAGATTATAAATTAGAGACATCTTTAACAAATCTACATTTAAAGTAATTATTTTTTAAAGTGTTTATAGTCACAAATATAGGCCATGATATATATAGCATTAGTTTTGAATATTTAAAAGAGCTTTTTATCACAAAACAAAAAGTTGCCAGAATTTTTAAATATTTATTATAACAAATAGAAAAAAAATATAGAAGATTTTTTTTCGAAATATTTTGTTAAGAAATTAAAATAAATGCTTTTTTGTTAGTTTTAAAAATATTAAATCAGTACAAACACTTTTTTTAATTGTAGTAACTGAATAATCAAACAGAATTTTCATCATTTTTTTATTCTAATTTCAATAATAAAATCAAAATTGTTATAATAAAGGATAAAAAAAAATTGTAAATAAACTTATGAAAATATTATATCAGTGCAATGGGCACAAAAATTTTTATTAATCCTGATAGTTACGTAACATAAGAGTTTCTAAATTTTTATAACCTAATTCTTAGTGACAAAAATTAAAATTGTAATATCACAGGATAAAAAAAAATAATTATGAATATAGCTCATAGATTAGTTAAAATTCATAACAAAATAACAACTTGATAATAAATAGAATTGTAAAAAGTGCTAAATTAAGCAATGATGCAAATTAGCGGAGTAATTGTATATCATGCATTGAATCCATGAAAATTGTAAATAATATACTTCCAAGAGAAAGATGTAACTGAAAGATTATAAAGGTTTAGAGTTAAAAGCATTAATTACTTATTGGAAGTCATATTCATGTCACATGCTTATTTCATTTTTTGTAATATTATATATTTGCAGTAAATCTTGGTATAATTATATCTATAGTGATTTGAAGAGTTATAAGCGATTATGATAGAAAGAAATATAAAAAGAATGTCTAATATAATCTACAGTAAAGTAAAATATTTTGATGAGAGTACAAAATATTTCAAAATACTTTATTTGGAAAAGGAAAATATTATACTGAAACCTTTTAAAGCTAGTCCCGCTACTAAGAAAAAATGGTGACAATAAAAACTTGACCATTGTACCCCAATATATAACAGAAATGAGTTCAAAAATTTTAATATTGAATGGTAATTGTGGCTTACCAGCTATTTGAGCAGTTGTGAAAAGGTGGGAATACAAGACAGGTCTAAACTTTAGCCTCTGAAAACATTAAAGTATAAATTAATTTAATTGTAAAATTTCTGGAGTAAGTTCATAACCCTGTTTAGTGACAGCAATCAAAATTATTTCGAAAGTTTTCCATAAATCGCGTAAAAAATTAATTTTAATGTAACGGGCCCCATTCTGTATACTCATGCTGTTTACTAAGTCTATAAAACAATTTTTTTTAAAAAAAATAGTTCCCAGATTCTTAAAAATACATTTCAATTTGACGATTACTTTACAATAGCCTTAACAATTGGTAGCACTAGATAAGTTATATTATGTTTTGATGTATGCCAAAAGTAACAAATTAAACAGTGCTATTATTTAAAAAGAAAATTGGTTAACTTATTTTCCCATTCTTAAAATAATTTTGGAAATATTATAAAGTATTTTAGGTTTTTATAAAATATTTTTGCATTAAAATGCCAAATTCTGACACATGAAATGGTGAATAAGCCCAATCGAATAACTATCGGAACATCAATAAATTTATTGTTTAAGAAAATATGCGAAATTCAATGCAAAAAAGTTATAATTGTGTTAATTTAAAAAAAAAAAAAAAACAGAGATTTAGTACATGCATTGATTATATAGTGATTTGATGTAAGTATCATTTAAATTCCAAATTAATTCCAGTTAGCTTTTCTGTTCCCACCTTTTGATAAGTGTGATATTTGTATGAGAGGTTCAAAAATTTTGTTTTGAAAAATCCATATTTAAAATATTACAGAGCAATTGTACACTCTCAAAAACTATACATCAACATTAAAATAATTTAAAGATAATTTTAAAAGTATATTACACATATTTCTTTATCTGGTTGAATACATATATATATATGTAAGTATATGTTCAAAGGATAATATTTTGAAAAATCTGTATTTAAAATATTACAGAGCAATTGCACTTTCAAAAACTATACATCAAGATTAACTTTATTTTAAAAGTAAATTACATACTTTGAATATATATTTACTTATATTTTTTTTCTGGTTGAAAAATAATAGGAGCAGCTTTTTATTAAAGTATTTTTATTCAATAATTTTTGTTGGTGCATTTGTGGTGCTAATCTAAAATCAATCATCAATAATAGATGTATTTACTGTTTAATCGTTAAAAGTATGTATTGTATTCACGTGTTTCATAAGACAAAAAAGTACTGTTATAAAAATAAATACTGTTATAAATGGTAAAACATATGCATGCGTTGTGAACTGTTTCAAAAATGTTTCTAATGAATGTTGTAATGTAGTAATCTACGTGAAATACATAATAAATATTGTTAATATTAAGGGTTAAAACAAAATGTGATGATAACCAATATTGAAAATGACGAATATATAAATGTCTTTTTCAATTATTGTTAAGTTTTAAAACACATTTTGTAATTGAAATGTAATTTGAAGAAGGAAAAATTAATTTTATCAGTTTAAAGTATAATCTTTTAAAAAATTTAGATTAATTTTACACCGGCAGCTGTTTGAATAAAAGACCGTCAAATGTAAACTTTTTCTGATTGATGGAAAGTTTTGCATTATATAAAATTTTTTCATTAAAATGAGAGGGGAAATTTATAAGGATAAGGTGAAAGGACATTTTTAGATGTTACAAGCATTCAGTTTGTTTTTTATCGTTATGATTTTAAAATAAGTTCTCGTGTATTGCTGTAAGTATATATATGTTCAATACAAGTCAACAATAATCCATGTAAATTGTTTCTGTGTATATCTATAAAAACTCAAATGAGTAAATGATACAGAAAAGGATGAATCTATGGATAAGGGGAATTTGACTTGAATATTAATACAGCATATTATACAATAAAAATGCCACTACACTATTTCCCTATTGAAGGAATAAACCTCGATCCGCCCTTAAAAAGGTAGTGAAACTAAATAGGTGACTTTTGCTTAATTCATTCTTTTAGAGTGGTTCTTATTTACATGTTTTCATTGTAAACTTACTCCCAAGTTACATGCTTTGTAATTTATTTTGAAGTTTGTGCTTGTATTTGCCATTTGTGAAATAAATGTGGCTATTTTCATAAAAGGTTTTTTTTTTTTTGTTGAGGAATTCAGTAAGTTTATCTTTACAGGGTATCTGCTACATTTTGGATTTTTAAATTCATGACTTAATAAAGTTACTATTTTCTTCGACAAAAACATCAATAGCACTATATTAACATTAATTTAAATGATACGTAAAACCAAAACTGTTATACTCTGCCTCTTCATATTTACAGATATTAAATTTAAAAAACAGAGTAAAGGAAGAGTTGAAGAAATAAAATAGCTGAAAAAAATAAGAAAGCAAATAATTTTTTTTTCTTTCCTTTTCCCAGCAGAATTATATTCTGAAGATACTTTTCTTGTTCATCGGAAAGGAAAGAAATGCTCCCGATTTTCCTGTTCTCATTTCGGAATTAAAAAAATTTGCCAATGACTGGCTTGCTTCAGCTAGAATTTTAAATTGATAAAAGAAAAAAAATAAATAACAACAAAAATTCTGAATTCTCAGAAGTTTAAAAGATAATTCACTCTAGAAATTCATTTTTTGAAAGAACACCATAATTTTTAAAGAACACGATAAAAACATTTTAATCAAATATGACAGACTGTGAGTGGGGATTTTATTACAAATTCAGATATTCCGAACACCTTGAAATGGGGGGAGGGGGTAGATTCCATTTTAATAATTATATTTTTCGGTGACCTAAAACCATGACTTCTTTTAAAAAAATAGTTAAAATCATGACATTTCATGACAAAATTTGTTCAATATCGAAATTCATGACTTTCCAGGTGCGCGGATATTGTTTTTAACATAGTAATAACAAGTAATTTAGTAATAATATGACAAATTATTTTTAATTTAGTTCATAAAATATTATATTTACAAGGTTAATAAAATATAATATTAGTAAGTTAATAAAATAAATGAATGGAACAGCAACTTAACCTTTCTGGAGTAGTTAAAAGATGTTTTGAAACAAGTACAGTCAATTCGCTATAACTCGAAGTACGATAACTCGAATATTACTATAACTCGATTTTTTTATGAGGTCCCGACCCTTTTATCTTCAATTTCATGTTAATTATTCTCGATTACTCGAATTTCTTTGCATCTTTTAAAGCAGGAAAAAAAAAACTAGGAGCTGATATCTTGCCCCTTCCTTTGCAACACACACACAATATCTTTCACACTCTTCATGGAGAAGCTAAAGCTGTCCCTCTTAAAGTATGTGAACAGTGGTTAAATGAAACGTTTATCTCTAATCACATTGTTTATTCTACCAGAAAAAATATTTACAAATGAAATGCCAAGTATAAATTCTAGTTCAAATATTTTTAAATAAAATATACAAGAATTTTCATACACAAATGTGATAAATAAATTTTTTAAAACTTTCGGTTCTTGGATTTCCAAATTGCGGTCAGCGAAAAATCCAGATTTTTTCCGGAGCACAATCATCTCTTCTGACTGCAAAGAATAGTCTGCTTAACTTTGTCAGGCTGTTCTTGAACCATTTTTACGACTGCACTTGCGAGCTTACATGAGCTTCTTAGCGCATTGAAGCTCTGACATGCATAAAATGCTTTATGCACCTTGGATTATGAAACGAATATTCTAGGCACTTGTCATGGGGTCAACTCGCATACCAGGTGACTGATCTTTCTTTTTTTTATCATGCCTAGCGATTATACGTCACAAAGATATGCTTTTCATAAACCTTTCAAGATCCATTTTCCTCTCAGAGATGCATGGCTCAAATCTCTTCCGTGGCTATGAGACAATTGTCTGGTATGGTACACTGATGGATGAAGCTTTGGTTGTAAATCAGGGGCAGGTATTTACTGTTCCAATAATGGTAACTGTTTTTCAGGCTGAAGTCTAAAGTAATATGTTTTGCTGCAAGGTGTGCCTAGACAGGGGTATCTAAATATAATTATTCACATCTGTTCCAACAGTCTGGCTGCTCATTTGTCACTAACAAGGTGTAAATTCGCCTAGTTTTAATTGGAGAGTGCTTTTCAGCCCTTTGTGATCTTTCTTCAAATAACATGGTATACCTAAGCTGAATGCCTGGGTATTCCTGGTAATGAGCTAGCTGGTTGATGAATCAGCTCCTATGCCATTTTTTTGGCTCCAAACCAGCTTTGGGATTCTTCCCCACATCCTTTAGGGCTTTTAAATATTTAAGCTCAACAGCAAGATTGCCGACGCCCAATGCACAACTCGGACATTCAGAGACAAGCATAAGAATTAAATCATGACTGTCATAGTGTGCATCAAAAAGAACTTCTCAAGCTTAACAGGAATGGCTTGAGGAAGAATATTAATCATCTCATAGGTTATTCTACCTGCAAGAGACACCTCTACATGATGGGTTTTGTAAGTGATCCTCTTTGTCTTGGTTGTCATCTTGAGGACATAATTCTTTTTGAATGTGAAGTCTTTTCAGCTCAAAGATTTGAGTATCCGGGCAACATTGCGTTAAGGCCGGTCAGATGTTTGCTAAACATTGTTTTACCTATAGGGCTTTTTTGATAGTCATGATCTAGGATTTGGGTACAAAAGATCTCTGGTCGATGAGCCTTGCTCCTCGTAGCTGCCCAACCTCTAAGTCTTGTACTGCTACAATAAGTACTATTGAGTACACGTAAAAAATTCTGCTAAAATTGATGTTATCTGAACACAAGTACTGACAGTATATCCTGGTGCATCTGTCTATTTTTAGTTTACCTAAAACTGTACAGAAATCAAGGGTTTGACTTATACACCGGTAATAAAGTCGCTTTTCGTCAATCATAAAATGTCGATGCATTGGAAAAAATGAGATAAATATGAATAACTATGTATTAATTTACCCTTTCTAAAAACCATTAACTATATTATATGCAATTAATTTTGTATTACTGTTCATCATATTTTCTTTACACAAAAAAATATTTTTTTTAAGAAATAAAGCTTTAAATTAAGGTCAGAAAAATTAATAAGAAGTTAAGATAATTTATTCAAGAGTGTTTCAAAAAGTATATCAATGATAACTTGTAAAACACATCTTAAAGGTACTAATTTAAAAATTCCTGAATAACATCTGTATTAGATTCATTGATCCTACTCTGCAATGAATTCTGCCAAATCCAATAAAAAAATCTTCACTTCCATCCAAGCAATTCGAGCGTTAAAACACTTACATGAAGTCTATAAAAACAGCTAGGAAATTTCCTGATTTTGAGAATTTTTGATGCGAAATATTTTTAACTTGAGACAACTTTGTAGACAAAATAATTGTCTTTTTCAGTGATGGACTTATACACCAGACAAATCAGAAATTTGAATAAAAAATAAGGGGTCAACTTATATACCGGGATATACAGTATTTTTTATTTTTTTAAATGTGACAAAAATCAAGAGACAATTTAGTACTCTGCAAAGCAATGAAGCAATGGATAGCTGCTGCAATTCATAACTAAGATTAAAGAGTGGAGAAAAATAAGTAGCGTCTTTTATTCTTTTTTTACATTGATTCAATCATTTGATACATCATTCAAATAAATTAGCTCATCACAAATATTGCATGATTTGTTTTATAATTTGTAACATGCTATTGCTTCAACTTATCTTTGAAGCATGCAAAGATTAAAAAGGAAATCAATTCATTATTAAAAATACAAAGAAACACAGAAAAAAAAATTCAGTTTTGGCAAAATAACTTGTTTACTTCTACACTTAAACACTTCAGAACAAATTTAAATAAAAAACGTCCTCAACAACAGAGCAGGATTGACCACATGATTGAGCGAATGCATAGATTTACACTGACCTTAGCTTGGTTTCCACTTATGAGTCGGAATTTTTTTCTGGGGTTCAAAATTTTTTTTTTTGCAGTTCTGTAGATACAGGAGGAGAAAAGATAAGTCTCTTTTTAAAAGTAAAATAAAGGCAATGCAATCTTCAACTGTCTATAGTGAAATTATCTACCTCATATGTACAAGGAAAAAAAATTTATAAGTCTTATGTTACAGCTAATCAAATTCTTCATTAAAATCATAAATTGAAGAATCTAGAGGATTAAAGTTGAAACTTCTTCTTGAAATATCCGAGTCTGAAAGTGAATTACTACTGGCTTGCTGTGACGCACTAGGTCCGGGCAGAGATATCACATCAGGACCATTTTGCGAGGTTTGACTTGTAGACTGAAAGGCATTATCTTGACTGGAGCCATCATTAAGCAGTTTTCGACAAATAGGACATGTACCATGCTGTAAATTTGAACAACAGTTAATTTTACACAAAACATTGAAATCTAATAAAAACAAGTTAACAAAAATAAATGTAAATAATAAAATATCACTTTTAACATTCCATTAGTACTAGTCCTAGTACTAGTGTCCTAAATTAGAAGAAAAAAGGAAATTTTTTTTTTTTTTTTAACAAAAAGATGAATTTATTTTGGCTTTTTATCAAAAGCTAGTTTTATTAGATTTTTGACAAAAAAAAAAAAAACTTTTCTAAGAAATATTTTAAATTCTCTTTGTTGAGGTTGTCATCTTGAAGAAGAGACATCACGACATATACTTTGTGATTGTGAGGTCTATTCTGCTCAAAGATTTGAGCATTTGTGGCAGCATTGCATTAAAACCTGGGAACTGCAGGATGTTCCTGCAAAGTGTTTGTTGAATTTTATTTCAGCTACAGGGCTTTCATGCTAATCATGATTTAGGGTTTGGGTACAATAGACCTCTGGTCGATGTGCCCTGCTCTGTGGAGCTGCCCAACCTCCAAGTCTAAGAAATATTTTGAATATGTACTTATGTTGTAACTAAGTAATATTATATTTTAAATATGTTAAATCTTTAACATCGATCAGTGCCTTAACTGCTGAGTCATCATGGCGCTTATTGAACTTAAAAATTTAAAATAAATGTATCAGCTTTGTTCAAAACTTTATAACTTTCTTAAGCTCAGATTATTTTTCACAACATAAATTAAAATCATTGCTATGTAACTTTACAATTATTATGTTAAAAACCAAACCTGATGCAAATATAAAATGAACAAAATAGAAAAAGTAAATTAAAAAGGAAGGATCTAAAGTGCATTAGACTTTTGAATTTTTATTTCGAATATGATGGAGCTCTCACAAGAAGTTGTTCACAATTTTTTTTTTAAATCTAAAATCTCGGAATTGTTTTAATTATTTAGAAAGCTACAAACCAATGTTTTTTTCTCCTTAAAGAATGAAAATTAATATATTTTTTTAACTCTTATGCAACAAAGAATACTTAAAAGATATAAAGTTTTACTGAATGATACTTTAAAAAAGATAAGCTGTGCTGTCAAAATTAATAATTGTCTTTTTTGATTTTGATAAAATTAAACAATTTAAAATCAAATAAATCCATTTAAAAAAAAATTTCTGATTATCAGTACCCAAGAAACAAATAATGGTGGTTCAATAACAAAAAATAAAGTGCACCGATTGACAGAAATAAAAGTACACAGCTTTTCATTACTGTAAGTACACTTACCAATTCTAACCAAGGAATTATACATTCATTGTGGAAATGATGATCACAGGATAACCTTCTAACTGGTTCATCTAATTTGAAATCTTCCATGCAAACTGTACATTGAAGGTTTTTATCTAGAATACAAACCAATTAATAAATAAAACTTGAAAAATAAAAATATTTGATCATTATGTACTCCTGTGTTTGTTTTACTAAAGCAGGGTCAAAAGGCTTTTCACAACTTAATCAAGGATTGAATCAATTTTAAAACATATTGCCACCTTTAATATTGTCAACCTCCAAGATAATTATTATCATTAAAAATCACTAGGCCGAAAGATTTTTTGTTGTTGATGTTATTAATAATTTTTTTTAAAATTTAATAAATAAAGTAAATCATTTGTACATTTTTGTTCACTTTCAAGAACATAAAATTGTCTAAAAAAATAGATTAATTTCTTTTTTAGGGAAAAAAAAGGTGTAGTTGAGTGACTTAAAATTTAAACCTAAAAATCTTGATTTTATTTAATTATTTTTTTTTAATGAAAAAAGGATACTTTTTAGAACATATAAATGTATTGAACAATTTTTAGGGACAAAGAAGCTTAATGAATTGTAAATTAATTTGCAGATCCAATCCAAATGATAAATATTTTTTGTAGGTAAAAAAATAATTTATTCTAAAAAATTAAATTAATATATTTAAGAATAAAATAAATAAAAATAATCAAATGAAGAACAAAAAAATGTGCTATCCGATTAACTATTTTTATTTCAAATAATTCATTCACCAAATAATAAGCAACTGGTGCTTTTATTTCATCAATTGAAATACTATATGTGAGATAACTAAGTTTGAAGAAATTAAAGGGGAAAAAAAAGCAAGAAAAAAATATTCAGGCAAAATAAATTGAAAATAATTTATTAATTATATGGAACAACTTGAAAAAAACTTATAAAATACAAAAGGAATTATTTTTAACTACAATTTACAAGAATGAAATACATAAAACCACACTAAGTTAATAAATAATTAAAAATTTAATATTCTGTCTTTCATTAGACTTCGTGTTATGTTTTTTTTTATCCTACCTACATATGCAACAGCTGCCATCAACATGAAAATGATATTTATTTTTAAATCTGATTATTAGTGAAGAATAAAAATCTACATATAAAAATATTTATTAAATTAGTTTAAAATCACAAAACAATGTTAAGGGTTTATTTTTTCACATTAGTTAAATAATCATGTATGTAATTTAAGTGTGTTAAAGATATATATTTTTAATGTGTTAAATATATATTATAAAGTTTCAATGAGTTAAAGATATATATATATATATATATATATATATATTAAACAACTTTTTAGAGTAGTTAAAGCATTTTTTTTAAAGGATATCTTTGAGTATGAATTTGGGATATCATGGAAACTGCATTATTTTTTTTAAGAAAGCATATATGATATACAAAATATTAAACCACAATGATCTTATGTTTTTTTTCTGTCAGAAAAAAAGGGATAATCAAGTAAATTGAGATAGTTAAAAACTTTTTATCAATAACAGAGCGCATAATAGCTAAATTTTTTTAAATATCTCCGATTTTTCCCCCCATTTAAAGATATAAAAGTTGAAATAAAAAAAAAATTATAATAAAAAATTGAATTCTCTTGGGTTTAGCTAGTAATTGAAAAGTACCTAAATTTTTTAAAATTAATTGCAACATTATCATTATTCAAATCAAACTGATTTTAAAAGTCCTTTGATGTTGATTGATCTCTATCCTTTTCTTATCAATTGGACAAATACAATTCCAATTCTGAACATTTATTTACTTGGGCACACACCACTTTGCATGTACAGAAAGTTTCACGAAATGCAGACATAATAAAAATTGAAAATGAAGAGTTTAGGCATACCAAAAGCACTGATGGTGAAGGAATGTAGCCAACACAGGGTTGCCACAGAAAAAAATGTACAAAAAAGTTGCTTTTAGTAGCCTAAAGCATGAAAACTATGAAAAGTTGCCTAAATAAGAAAAGAAAAATTTCAATAATATGACAAAAATTTTTTAAATGACTTAATTTTCATATACCACGATCCATTTAGTCAAGTTTGTATCAAATATGATAAATACTTTTAATTACTAGAATTCAGTCAAAAAAATACTCTTTCATTAAAAAAAAAACATACTTTTTAAAATTTTTTCTCTCCCTTTTATCAATAATTGATTCAGCAAATATATATAGACATGTAATGAAAAGTGATTACACAAATTCGAAATTCATGTAACGTAATATAGCATTAAAAAATTGTTTTTTTTTTAGAATCATACAGAATTTCATAACAATAACAGTTGAAAAGGCGATCGAGAAACCAAATAGACTTAACAATGCAATTGTAAATTTTCAATTCTAAATTTTCACAATTTTTTATTTCTTAAGACAAACAAATTTATTGTGTTCACAAACGGCCACAGGTTGTCAACACAATTTATGCTATAAAACAGACAGAAAAGTCTCCTTTTCCTGGAAATATTTGCTTTTTTAGCCTTTTAACGCAAAAAAGTTGCCATAGTTGCCTCAGGTCAAAAATAGTTGCATATAGTTACCCATTGCAACCCTGCTAACATGAATTTAAATACAAAACACTAAACTTCAATGCGGGAAAAATAAAGAATATATATATTTTCAACATATGATAATTATATGATGATTATGATAATTATATGAACTTAAAAACAGCTAAAACCTAATAAAATGTAAATAAATATATATATATAAAAGGAGAGCTCATCATGCAAAATGGAACAACTTTTTATATATATGATATAATGAACTACAAATAAAATTTATGTTTGCAAGAAATTTAATCACAAAATACAATCCATGCATTGTCTAGGTAGAAAGAACAGATTAAAAAAAATTTTTCACCACATACGAGTTTAATTTTTTTATGAGTTTTAGGCATCTTCTCAACGCCAAAACACTCCAAATAAATTTTGATTTAAATGTAAAAATCTGGCCAAATTAAAAACTTTTTTTTACAAGCCTAAAATAACCCATACATTTAAGATATAAAATAACCTATACATTCAACATATAAAATAACCTATACAGATAATCTGTAAATATACAGCAAGATAATATTTACAGCTTAAAATTAAAGCTTTACTTTAAGTTTGAGACAGTCAAACTGAGGTAAATTTATTCTCTTTAGTCAAAGAACTTAAAATAACATATTTAAAATTTTTTTAAAATTTAGAATTGTTCGGATTTTAGCATTGGTTATCCTTTATTGTTCACATGTTTCTCACTTTTGCAAAAGTGAAACAACTCTCATAAAAATTACAAAACATGCTACATAAAGATTAACCGAATACAAAACAATAGAAGGTAACTAGAAAGATTCTGGTAAACGTCTACTGGATTTTAAATTTTCCAATGGAGTTAGATTCTATGTTAAAGGCATTTATATAAGAAAAGGTATTGGAATATATTAACCTGAAATATCAATTTAACCATTCGAAATAAATATTTATTAATTATCATGACAGTATAATTAAACACACTTGTATGGTATGTAAAAGTGCTAGTGAGTATTGAATAATATGCTAACAGACATTTAAAAAAAAAAAAAAAAAAAAAAAAAACGCATTTTATATACCAGGTTAAATAGTAATTGCTATATACTTAAATGTAACATACCAACTTGTTCTTGGCTTATACCCACAATAGGAATTTCATCTATTTTTTCTTTGGGCAAAGGAGGAGGACCAGTGCCATCAAGTTGATTAATTAGCTGTGAACAAATAAACAACATATATAAGCATTCAAAAAGTTTTTACATCTCAGATATTAAGGAAACAAATAAGGGGTATAATTCTTGAGAAGGAAAAAAATTTCAGATATGACTTCTTTTCCTAATGTTTCCAAGTTAAATTTAAACAGAAGATAGTAATAACACAATTTTCTCACTAGAATATCACTTAAAAATTCTTTGACATCATTATTTTAAATTTTTATTTATTTTTTAATTTCATTTTTTAATTTTTGGTATCATTTAAATATTTAGAGGCTCGTGTAATAATACATTCTGACAAGAAATCAGAAAAAAAGTTTGAGAAAAGGATGTGCAACAAAAAATAAATTGAAAGAATATACTTGAAATATGTTTAAATTATCATAGAACAATAGAAAGTTAGCAAAAAGGCTTAGATTGTAGTTGAAATTATTAAAAAACATAACACACATAACATTTTCACAACAAAATGTTACTTAAAAACTGTTTCTAAAAATGTACAAAATTACCAGTAGATTTTGCAATATGTAAGAGAAAAAAAGCAGTGAAAGTTTCCTGAAATAGTGGTGACATTGTTAACTTCTTTTTTAATATAATGGGGGATTTGTGAGCTCAGGCAAAAGTCCACAACTACAAGAAAATGATCTCTATTCTACTTCACTAAGAGATTGACTTTTAATCAAAAAGCTTTAATTAAATAGGAGAAACAAGAGTTCAAAATTTAGATAAGTCTCTCCTATTTGCATAAATACTAAATCTACTAATTAAAATATTTGTTCTAAAGTCTAAAGAAAAATAGACTTTTTGGCTGAATAAAAGTATCACCCAATTTTGAAAAACTTTTTGGCACCTGCCAACTGCAATGAAGGCTTTTTTTTTTCCTTCATATACAGGTTAAGATTTCTTTTTGTAAACATTATATCATATCAGCAGCTTATTTTCTATTCTACTTTGAAAAACAATAGCTAAAAAGAGAAATATACCCATCCTTTTATTTCCAAATTGATTTCATTGATTTTTGTACTTGTGGCATATTTTTTTAAAAATATTCTGCAGTTATGCCTAACTTTTCAACTCAAAATATATTAGATTAGAAAACCTTTATACATACCATTAGAATTCAAACACAATTTTTTTTTTTTTAAAAAATGTAAAGCTCCTTTTTATTTTAAGACCAAACAAATAATTATTTTCTTGATTATTTAGGTATTATAGTTTATTTCCAGAATTTTCCAGACTGATAAAATTATCCCTGTACTGTAGCCACCCTACTGTTGTCACCAGTTAAGAAAAACATAACTTACTTGAGTAATAATTGCATTCCAGCCTCCTCTTCCCCATGCATAATCACCAGGGTTGCTGTGAAGATTTAGGAAACTAAAAAGTAAAATTAAAATACACAATTTATACTTTATTTAAAAAAAAAAAAAAGACACACACGCAAGACCAATACATTTAATTATTATAACATCATCTGATTAGAAGAGAGGTTATTAAAAAAAAGTATTAATTCTTAAAAGGTGAGTTTGAAGTTGTGGATATTAAGTTTAACAGAACAGCGATTCTGCTTACATGTTATAATGCATCAAATATTGAAAAATCCCTAGATGAAATATGAAAAATAAGTAACAATGCGTCTTCTGAGACACGTAACTCTTCAGCATGGAAAAAACATAGACCACAAGCAGATTTATGTAAGTAAACTTAGAACCAAACTTCAAATACATAAAAAAAAAAATTCTTCTTTATTAATAGCTGAAGGAGAGAATTATTATCAGTATTAAATTAAATCATTGTTTTTTCTTGATGCAGACACTTGATAAGTTTTGACAATAATATAACTTTTTTTTATTTGCAACTCCTTGTTTTGTTAATCAATAGATTAATATGAATATTAATAGATGGATAAAGCAGTTTAGAATTTATATTTTGAAAAGGGACCTGCTTTTAGTAAAATTGGACATGGAAGTCCCGGGTCTTAAGGGCCAAAGACTAATAGCCTATTGAATTTCAATTTTCTATGATACTGGTGGGTGGTATCAGCGATCTCAAGCTCAAAAATTTCCGTTATGAAGTACTGGTTAAGGTGGCAATATGTTATTTTTACCAATAAGATGCTGGACTGTCATTTTGCTCAAAAATCATATTCTTAAATCACTGAAGATTTTTGCATGAGATATCCAAATGCAGTGCCCTGTGGCAGAATTTCTTCGGGCTTCCTGCGACAAATCTCTCTAGCACTAATATCTTTTCTGCAAGATACTTTTAATAATAACAAATATATATATATATATTAAATTTAAAGTACAATTAAAGCTTAGCTCTTACAAATAAAAAAACCTACTTTGATAAAATAAATTGCATTTAAATTTGTATTAAATTCTAATACTATGGGCGATATTCTTTGTAGGAGAAAAAAAGCGAATTACTTTCTTTTTCACATTTTTTAATCGCAGTAAAAAAAAAAATAGACGATGAAATCACATGAATCGGACTCTTTAATAAGGGGGTTACTCAAATGCGTGTTATGTTTCGAGAGTCGGTTTTTGTAATAAACATCATATTAAGAATATCGGATTTTAAAAACTACTCAAAAATCAACATCAATAACTGTCAAAAATACAATCCGAAATACTTATGATTTACGAAACCAACGTCTTTTACTTCCCTTAAAAGAAAAATCTTTCTGCAAGAATTTGGTAACTTTCTGCGACAATGTCACTGTGATTCTGCCACTGGGATGCAGTGAAACTCAATAATTTAAGCTGAAACAAAGTTTTGTGTTTGCTAACTAAAAGCACTACCAAAAATTTGCTAAGATGAAAACAAACATTATAGTTGCCATTTCTAACTTATTATTACCATGCCAAGCAAGGTCTCCCAAATTTGGTAAAATGAACTTACTTTGACAACTGTAAAAGATGACATTTTAGCATTTGTTGTAGCACCTAAATTTTGTTTGTCAAGCCAAAAATAATCAACAATTAAATAACCAACATTTTAACTAATTTCTGTGATAGCTAAGTTTCTTTTTTAATTCCCAAACATTTATTTTTGAAAAGAGCTAAACTTTGATCAGCTAATTTTTGTTTCTAAAAAAATGAAATCCATTATCTTTGCAGTAAAATATCGACAGTTCAAAAATATTTTTACGAATTTGCAAAAATTACAATATTTAGCGATTATACATTGATTTTGTAGACCTATTTTTTAATATACATTTAGACAAGTACAAAGAAAAAAAGAACTTACACAGGAAAACTTGCATTTGGAACTAAACCTGAAAATTGAAAATAATATAAGGTTTTTTAAAGGAAAAAAAAATAAATTGAATTTTTAAATCAGAAATAAAAAGCAATTAAAAGTTGGAATCACAAAATAAGAATGCTTTAAAAGGAAATCCCGTCTTATAAACTCCACAATATTTTTTACTACTTATGAAATGTACAATAGAATATTAATAAGACTTATCTTTTGGTACAATAAACTTATTTTTTGAAACATTTCTATTTTTGGTACAATATGAAATTTATTTAAATTTAGACAATTGTTATAAAACTTGCTAAACAAATTGTATTTGTAATTTTAAGTTTCGACTTAAACCATATGAAACCAAACATTTAACTTTTCCAGCAAATTGATACACATGAGACATAATGCAATTTGATACAAGATACACTTACTGATACTTTCGGTTGCTGTAATAATATGAAGCATTAAGTTTTAAATTTTTATTTTAGGAGAAACAAGGAACACATGATCTAGATAACAATTTAAAAGACAAACATGGTTTATAGTTATCTTCTAATTAAAATTAAATTTTTAATACTTTTTATTAACAGGGTAGCTGTTGTTAAATGGAGAGGGGGGGGGAGGACAACATTAGGTAGAAAACTACATTAATTTACTATAAGTTTCTATCCAAAATATATTTAATAATGTAGATAATATTAACAGTGACAAAATAACATGCTTTGTTTAAAAGAATGCGCTATATTCAATAGATTATTAGAAAATTACTATTTTAAGAGTATTAAAATCAAAATAGTTTTTAATGAAAGAACATACCTGTATTTTCTGACAATGTAGTGACTAAATGATGTAAAAACCTGGAAAAAAAAGTGGAAATTAATATTATTCTTAATTGAACAGTAATTTAAAACTACAAAAATAAACCATTTGAAATTGCAAGTTTTGAAAAAGAGGCTGACTTAATTTTAGACATCTTTATTTTAACATAAAGCATGTGATTCTTTAAAGAGTGTTCAGAAATGCTGGTGGTAAATATGGAGAAATAAATTTCAGCTAAAATAAGAAATGCCAGAGATAATTTAAAACAGTTTTTACAGTCATAAATTTTTTATTTCCCTACAAGTTCTGTATTCTCTAATCAACATATCAAAAGGATTTTAATTACAAAAGAAAAAAATTCATGATGAGTCCTCTAATTAATCCTTTAAACTTGTACACAAATAATTCACTAGATTCCAGATAATTAATTTAATATTATTCAAATAATCAAACGACCAATGAAAATAAAGCTTGAAACAAGCTTCAAAAACATCACACTCTAAAGAAAGTTTTTTTTTTTACACAGCTCCAAAGAGAAATCAAGTAACAATGACGAACACAATTGGAAAAATTCAAAATACAATTCCACTTTTATAATACAACTCTATATTGATCACCAACTTGTCATTGTATTTTAAATTAAAAGCAATACAATATATACAATTTCACTTCTGGAGCTGATAGCTTGATCTAAAAGCCATTGTACCTTAAAACATTTTTAAAAATAATTATAATATGGAAAAGACTAATATTTATTTGAAACTTTTAGTGAAAGAACAGAATAAACCTCAACACTCTTCATAAAACAAAATTTAAATATAGTTTAAAGAAAATATATCTAATATAAAATATCTCTTGTTTAAATAATACTTATAGTCTGTCACACTCACATGTAAAATAAATCAGCGTGCTTTTGCACTATTTAAAAAATAAACATACAATATTTTACTTAAAATAAAAACATTTTTTTTCACTATAAAACATTTCTAAAATATCACATTTGATTCGAAGAAAAAAATTAACAAATTCTTTTATTACACCTGATAAAGGATAATGGGATGCAAAACCACCAAAAATGTGTTTAATTATTTGAATTGTCCTTGTCCACCAAAATATAACTAATTAAGAGATATTAATAATAAAAACAAAACATTAGTTAAAAATCTTTTACTTCTTTTTTATGATATACTTTTGAACATTTCTCTACCTATTTTTCTTCTCTCGACGGAAATCTGCATGATATAAGTAATAATTTACATATCTTTTTCTTGATTACGATAAATAAAATATAAGTGGTCTTTTCTTGTGAAATTATTCAATTGAATTTTAAATTAAAATGTGTATAAAATTAAATTGCAGTGATTAGAAAAAATAATAATATTCTAAAAACAGAGACTTACCCTTCTGCTCTGTTTCTACCATTAACATATCCACGAGATGTAGAAGCTTGTCTCCTAGTAAGCAGACACGTTTAAGTTATTCACGACTAAAAATCATTCCAGATTGGTTAAAACCATCCGGTTTTTCGTTTTTGTTTTTTTTAAAAGCATCGACAAACACATTTTTGGCAATTTACAATCTTATTTATTCATAGGAATACTATTGAGTGAGGTTTTAATATTGATATATTTTATTTTAAAAAAATGCTAAACAAATTATATAATTTTTTTTAAACAATTGTTATTGATATATATATATCTTTCAATGCATATAATATTCCCCACAAACAAATATACTTAAAAATAACCCATCCCCTAAATTAATTGCAGTTACATTGACACATTAGCCTGATTGCGAAGATCTTATAGGATATGAAAACCCAGAATACAATCACTCAAGATATATTCTCTGATAAGGCTAAATCAATTAATTTAACATAAATAACAATAAAAATCAAATATATAATGATATAAAAAATATATAAGAGGAATAATAATAATATTAAAAAAAATCATTCAGTACCTACATTATACTTACTAAATAAAATAGAGATCACACAATTATTTGTTTAGAAAAAAGTTTCTGTTGATTCAACTGTAATAGGGATAAATGAAAAAGGAAAAGAAAATGCAACTAAGAGGAAACCCAAGTTGGAATATCAAATTATGAAGTAATTTTAATTTAAAATATATCTCCGAACAAGGAAAAGAACTGTTAATAAAATATTAAATTTAATTAAATATTTAACATATATTTATATTATATTGTTATAAATTACAATAAAATATTAACATTTTATTGATTTAGTATCATTTCCAAATTTCAATAATCATAGATACAATCGGTGATTTATTTCATGTGTCTTAGAAAAATAAACAGAATTTGAAAATACAGGCTTAAAACTAAATTCCCATTTTTTTTAAAAAGAAGAGAATGGATCCTGCCTATCAACTACAAATTAACTTTTTAGAATCAATTTAGAAAATGTTACAAAAATATCAATGTCATGTAATTAAAAATTACAAATAATACCACATATTATGTGAAGAATTTCAACAAACCATTTAAAATAAATATGAATTTAACATGATCAAACCTTGTATAACATATAGTTTGTCTATAGAAAGAACTCCTCTTGCCAAGTCTACGGCTGTCTTCTACTATGTAAACAGAAAATAAAACACTTTTCAAAAAGGGGAGATACTTTCTCCCTGATTCTTTTTCTTTTGCTGAGCCAAGCAAAAACCCTACATAAAATAGTTAAATCTTGTAACCATAATCACTGCCACAGCTAAAGGCGAATTGTCAGGGGAGTTCTGTACATAGACAGAATATATATATTTATAACAATGATAATAATAAAATAGAAACATCCTCACCCTTCTGTTCTGGTTCTGGCATTATCATAATCTTGTTGCCTACGATTAGGGTTCCTACTGAATCTGGGTCGTCTAGAAGGTCCTGGGCGGGATGCATTATATCTTCCTTCCCTTCCTGTTTCTTGAGTTTGACTCCCACCAGGAAAATGACTGGAATCTTCAGGTCTTCGCATGTAATTTAGCATATTCCATAACTGAACAACAAAAAAAAATTGTTTCAGTACACCAGTATATTATGTGTGTTATTGTTGCCGACAAACTTGCCAAAAGAACCACCAGTGATACTGAGAGATTTGACTATTCTATCAGCTTCTTTCAGTACATAAATTATAAGTATATTTAGCATTCATGTGTATTCTGTATATTAAAACAGACACAGATATAATTTGCTTTTTTTTCCTGTCTTTGTCTACCACTGGTATGGTCAAAGGTGCCCGAAGAAGACAGATCTGACCAAACTTCTGTCTCATGACTCATTAGCGAACATTTGTAACGTACTATCTTTTAATCTAGGAGCAGGGTCATCCCTACATGTACCAAGTGCATGATCAATCTTGCTTCTCCCATTCATATACTTGCAATATTTTTTGCTTGATATTTCCAGGGATCAAACAATCATGAATTTGATGTAGTTGGTGATCAGGGTTGTCAAAGTTTAAGACAGAATGAATTGATTCCCGGTTTAAACCGTCCTGTCCAAAACCCTTTATTCAAAATATGTCAAAATTTCAAAAAAAAATTTTTTAAAAATAAAAGGTTAATTTTTGAACAAGAAACAAAATGAAGACAGTTCTTGTTTATTAAAAAAAAAGTCTATGTTTATCTATTATATATAATTCTCTTGCGTGGCTCCCAAATTTTGGCTGTATTTCTTTTCCGCTGGTGGCAGTTTTCATTTTGTACAACTAAATAAGATTCTTTTCACAACACTTAAATATTTACTTTATTTTCTTCATATATACAGAGAACAGTCGGCAAATAATTCTGTTAGGTTAAAAAATATTTCACTAAAAAAAGAACGAATTGTAAAAGAAATAAAAATAAACAACTTAAAAAATATAAATGCTGTTGCCAGCCATAGAATTTTTTGAAAGTTAACTTAGCAACATAAATCAAAATGACATAGAAGCGCAACTAGATCAAAATTATGATACCTGAGCGCTTAACGTAACAAATCCTTCAATTCTATAAGTGTTGTATCGCCAAATGCCCAGATTAACTATTATGTTTTTAAAGAAATTCTATAAAAAGTTTTAAATAAAAAAACTTCTATCCAGCTACTTCTACAACTGCTTCTTGAGGAACTTGGCTCATTGATTAAAAATATTGTTTTAATTTTACTGTACTAACTTTACTTCTACTTACATTATTGCTATGACCCTCTTTCATTACATTTTACAACTTCATGCTAAATTTGAGGACTTTAAGTTGATTTGTGGTTAAATACTGACATTTAGAAATGTGTACATAAAAAAAATAATATTCAGAGGTTAAGAGTTGCATGAGAAAAATTTGAATTGTTGACACTGAATTTAATAATGGAAACAATCGTTTTTGTGAAAAATTGAATTGTATTGCATCAAAACTAAAAATATTATTGAGTTTCAACTTAACAATACTACCCAAATTTTTACATATATAATTACTATGATCCTTTATATATATATATATATATATATATATATATATATATATATATATATATATATATATATATATATTGCCTCAGGGAAATTTGAATTGTTAACAATGACTTAAACAAAAACTTTTATTTTAACTGACAAATACTATATTATAATTTTAACTTTTTCTATGACTATGCTCAGTTTCTTTGTTTTTTATACATTTTATATTTTTGTGATAAAATAAAAAACTTATAGTTGTTCTGCTTCTGAACACTGATGAAAACACAAAATGATGGGCTTCATCAACAATCAAAAATATATACATTTATTTTACAAATTCCATATTATTAGGAAATATTAGAATTATTAGATATTAGAATTATTATTAGAATATTATTATTATTAGAATTAAAAATACAAAATTATCTTCATTGAAGCCGATGCTTTACATCCGGCGTTCAGTGGCAGACTACTATTTCATATTGTTTTACAAGACATGGCTTTAGCCCTCTGGTGGGAGACTTTAAAACAAAACTTACAACAGTTACTTTTCTCAACAACTGAAATTTAGAATAGTGTGATTAAGCAAAATATGTGAACTGTTTGCAATTTCAAATTAATATTGAAATGTACAGGTTTAGAATTTTCTACAGTGAAAAGTTTTCGCAACTTCAGTATTAAAAAAAGTATACAAAAGCTAGACGTTAA
Organism: Parasteatoda tepidariorum; assembly: GCF_982258835.1. Lineage (NCBI taxonomy): Eukaryota > Metazoa > Arthropoda > Arachnida > Araneae > Theridiidae > Parasteatoda > Parasteatoda tepidariorum. The sequence goes on from NC_141759.1 coordinate 57,258,012, forward strand.
GAACGTATCCAATGAGAGAGCAAAGCGAATATTGAACAAAAGGAACTGCGAAAGCAGTTCCGGGAGTTGGCGAGCGATAGCGAGCCGGGGACGAAGCCTCCTAGTTTTTAATATTGCATTATTTATTCTTATGAGAAAACATAATTTATCAGTATTAAAAGCATATTTATTCATATTTAAAAGATAAGGTATTCCCTTTCATTGCTCAGCTTCAAGAGTTGCAAATCTTTTTCGATATTATATCATATTATAATATTTTTCTTTAATAAGTTAAAGCAAATTATATAAAAAAGTATCAAATATTTATTGATATATGCAATTATGTTTACAAAGGTTCGACATAGGGAATTTTCACCTTTTACTAATGTTCAAGGTTTTGGACACTTTAAGACAGTAAATCCCGTGTGCCCTATCCGAATATAGGACATCCAAAACCCCAACCCAGTTGGTGCTAAATCACTAAGAATTGGCAACAACAGTATATCATGTAACAGTGTGATATATGATTTTTTAAAACATTAACTTAAAATGTTACATTATTAAGCAGGGTTCATGCCAGATTCATTCGTTAGTTAGTTAGGTTTTATTACTTGATTTAGTTAGGGAAGGCACTAACTTTACCAATGAAGGAAATGACTATATTAAGATTCATGTTTTATGAGAAAATTTTATTGCATTGTTTCTCTCTCAAAAATATTCCACCCAATTTATTGTTGTGATAAGGCAAAAAATAAATTAATTAATAAATCTTAAGATATGAAGGATGAAGCTAATAAAGTTGACCAAGACAATTACAATACATTCATTTGAAGAAATTCTTTATAAAAACAGAATAGAAATAACTTTGGAAATATTACAAATTTATTGTTTGCTTTAGAAAATAAAGTTGTACAGATCAAAATCTCCCAATATTTTAAACAAGTATTCTTATATGCCGAATTTTTACCCCACTAAATTTTCTATGCATATTTATTGTAAATTTAAGACTGCTGCTTTTATTTTCAAGAGATAATTTGCACATACAGAACTTTTTTTTATTTTTTTTAACATCTACCATTAGGAACAATTAACCAGTGTAAAAACAATTGATTGACATTTTACTGTACAAGGATTCTTTTTAAAATCTTAATGTATTTGTGACATTTTAATTCAAAATATATAAATTATTATAGTAAATGATAAACAATTCCTAGAATTTTTTATTCAAGTTAAACTAGTCTTATTTTATTTTTAATTATACAAGGCTCAACATATTTCTTGCAACTACTAAAACCTCACATCACTGAGATAAAAGGTTTTTGAACTTTATTACACCAATATACAATAAGTATAAATCATAACTTTTATTCTACAGTTTAAACTAAAACAATCATTAAAAAACTAACCCTCATCAGTCAATTTTGTGGTCTTATGAAATTTTTTTAAAGTCAGACACATAAATTGTTAAATAAGAAGGTTTTAAAAAAATTGCTGGCAAAAATAATAAATAAGTAAAAGAAGAAATTTTATTTATAATATTTTGAATTGGTTAGACTTTGCAGGTAAAGAAAACTATTTAAACCATAATTAACTGTTTTCATTCTATGAGAAAAATTTATAACTTAATTTCAATTTTCAGATGTATATGTTCAGTAGTATTATTAATATTGGCACTCTAATACTGCTTTACAATAATCACTACAAAAATTCTGAATCGTTTAATAAAAACTATTATAAAAATTTAAGATTCAAAAATTTATAATTTAGACAAATAAAATAAATTGACTCTGATGAAAACAGTAACAAATCATGAAGTAGTAAAACTGCATATATATATATTCATATTTCAAATAGTCATTAAATTCAGAGCTACTATTAAGATTTTATAATGGCATGATTCTTCTGCTCACAGAAAGAATACGAGAACTGAGTCTGCAGCAGCAATAGAATTCAAATAGCCATAATTTGGTTACAAAAAGAAAACGAACATTCAACCGTTAAATACAAACAAATTATATAATAGCAATTTTGAATAATGAAAAATAATTTATTAGAACAACACATAATAGAAATAAAAAATTTAGATACTCACATCAGCAACCTGTGATAAAGCATCAGCTTCATCATTCGTATCTGAACCATCTTGAGAAAAAGGTAAGTAGGCTTCTTCATCTGATTCTTCACTATAAAAAAATATAGCACTTACTTCAAAATACTCTTAAAAATATGAACTGTTATTAATTTGATAAATAACTAATCTATATTTACCTAGGATCTGGAGCTTGGGCTAATTCTTCTATAAATCCAGTCTGGCAACGAGGACATGTGAAATCCTATAACAAATAATTTAGAAATCAACAGCAATTCAAAGATTCAATTTCAATAGTTAGTTACAGAGATATGGCTGTGATTTTTCTTCATAGAGTGAAAATACTTTTGGAAGAGTGAAATTAACTTCTAAAGAGTAAAAACTATTCTGTTAACTAAATTAATACTTTAAATTACAGAGAGATTTAAAAGTTTTTTTTAGCATATTTGATATTTTTTGTATAAAAGATAGAATAAATAATTTTAAAAAATTTCTTATTTATTAAAATTATTTATATTTTGTTAAATAAATTAACAAGGTTATATTCAAATTATTATTCTTAACTGTTCATCAGTTAATTTCTTTTATAGTTATTTTATTTAAGATTAAAATCAGATTTCATACTAAGTAAGTATTACTATTATAGTTGGCTTTGAGTGTAGTGGAAATTTTTTTTTAAATATAAAGCGTGGAAGTACACCTGACTAACTTTTTAAGGACTATTTCCAATTTTAAATGCCTGAAATACACTTGTAGAAAATAGCTCTAAAAAATAGCTCTAGCCAGTTATATGCGCTGTGTAACGGGTAGATTTCTTCTACAGTTCCTTAGCATTTTGTCAAGAAAAAACCTATTTCTTCCAGAAAATTTTAATAAACTTGACGGAAAAAAAAGGAATAGTCTAAACAAAATAGAAGAAACTGGATGAAATGGAAGAAAAAAAAAGAAAATGATCAATATAATTGCAATAAGTAGGTATTGAAAAGAAAATAAATAGGTATAAAGAAACAAATATATTATAGCACTAATAGTGTAGCTGCTAAGTTTAGTATGTGGTTTGTTATTTAAGTTGCATTATAATATTTAATTGTTATTTTAACAGTTTTAACTATATAATAAGGTTTTGCTATATTCATTTACAGATAACATTAAAGGACTGCAATAATTTTAATCTCTTATGAAATTCCTTATACATATTTGTTTTATTTCCTTCCAATTCCTCTTTCTTTTTTTTTAAATTGAAATATTTAAAGATGATATATCGAATAGCTTGGTACAAAATAGCTTAAAATTAAACAATTTTTTAAAAAATCTAGATTGCAATATTAAATATTTAAACTGTTTTTAATCATTTATAGTTCCTTTTAAAACAAAGTTGGAAGAAACCTGTTTTTTCCACTGTGGAAAAAAACTCTGATGCATACATACATGCATGCTGTTCTTGTTTCTTCTCAGGTGGTCTTTTCGATTGGAAAAAACTTTAATACTTACAAGCATGCCAGCCCCCATTCATAGAATAAACTACAGAATATCTGCGGAATTGTGTGGGCCCATGCAGCGCGAATAAGTGAATTCACAGATAATCCGAATTATGTTTAAAAAAGATAAATAATTTTTTAATATAAATTATAAATTTTACTATCGATTATTAGCCATTTTATTCACATTTTCTTCTTTTCAAATTTTTTTTAAAATTCATTAAAGAAAAAGTCTGTCAACATTTTTGTTTCTTGGAATTGGAAAGGCAGGAGACCAAAATAAAACAGACACAAGCAGAATTTTAATTTGGAAATTCAAGCACTATTGAAAAAAGAATGCACAAAACAATGTTCAAAGCACATGAATCACGATATCAATCATCAATCACAATGTTCAAAGCACAGTTTTAATACAGAGTTACTGTACATACAGGATTTTCTCAACTCTTATCAGTTACCAGGGTTGGCAGGTTTTTGACATGTGACAGTTTAAACCATGGTTTAAACCGTCACGTCAAAAACCTCACTGTCAAAAATGTTGAAAATGTCAAAAACCTATATTCATATGTGAAATTTAATTAATACATAAAATTTATATATTTTTTAAAGGATAGTGTTTCTAAATATGTTCTAGAAAAAATAAATTTTAAATTTTGAAGAAACACTTATATTTTGAATAGTAACCAAAATCTTGTACTTTTGAAAACTGACATCTTTTGTAATATTATGTATTCATTTTCATGTGTTATTGAGAATCTGCAGTGATATTATTAAGAAATTTATTTATAACCAAATTTAGTGTACAGTATAGATTATACTAAAAGTTAGACATTTTTAAAAATAAACATTAGCAGTTTTGTACATTAGACATCTTCTTTTAAAGAAAAATCTTTTTAATATTCTTTTAAATCTTCTTAATAATCTTTTTAACATAAGACAATACAAATTTAAGTGCTTTCTGTTAAATACACAGAGTAGTTAGTGTCGATTTACAGTATATTCAGCCTATTCATTTACTATGCTGAAAATTTAGTTTATCCAAATACTTGTGAATTTCATTTTGCTGAATATGATATAGTTTTGTTGAATATCTAAATATTCAGCTGTTGAATAATTACTTCTTGCTTTCAAGATATGCATTATTTGTATTCTTAATACAAGTGGAGAAAAAAAAATTAAGAGATAAAAATTGTTTTAAAATGATAAGTGTAATAATTATAAATAAATATAATAAACAATATGAATTATATTTATTATTATTCATAAATATAACTACTTTTAAATTCAAATTAACATACTGGATAATAAAGATATTCGGTATAACATTAAAAAAAATTTTTTATACACTTGTATCTTATATCAAGTTTGTACAGTAGGGAACCGATTATCCGGAACGATTGGGACCATCACTATTCCGGATAACTGATTTTTCCGGTTTTTTGAATCGCTACAAAAAGCCGTTTTTTTATTGTTAAACCCAACTAAAAAAAAAAATTTTTTTGGAAATAATCTTAAAAAGAAGAAAAAACGATGAAGTAATACACTAATGATTATTTCCAAAATGATGGTAAGGTGAACATCTTTCAAAAAAGAAACACAAATCCTAAAATCTTATGAGGAAAAAAAAAAATTTTTTTTAAATGGCGGGAAAATTTATCGAATTTCGTTCCGGTTTTTTGGTCTTCCGGTTTTCTGATTTCCGGATAACGGGTTCTGTACTGTATTTATACAACATAACTTGTAAGTTCCTTATAAATATTAGTTATATGTTCCTTATATGTCAAAAATGCATAGTAATAAACTTTTAATTTTCTTAAGTATCAAAAAGAAAAAAAAAATTTTTTTAAATATAAATATTTAAACAATTTTTGTGCAAAATTTTTCTGCACATGCATTTGAATATAAATTTCTGAGATTTTAAATCTGTTATTTTACCTTAATTTTAATTAAAAAATATTTTAAAACCTGCTGATAACCTATAGTATAATTAAATTTCAATATAATGCATGGCAACTGTTGGTAGTTTTGAAGTTTATATATTTTCTTGGCAAACTTAAGTTTTTGACATTTTTGACGGGTTTTTGACGGTTTAAACCAGTATTATACCCTTGTCATGTCAAAAACCACTTTTTGACGTCAAAAACCCAACCCTGTCAGTTACCAAACTAAAAATAAACAACTGACAACAATTCTGAAATTATACAATTTTAACACTCTAAAAATTAAAGTGCCATAAAATTGAGATTCCGGATTTTATAACATTCCATCGGGGCTAGAGTTCCTTTCACAGGCTTTCGTTCTTTTTTTACAAATCATTACATTTCTAAATTGAACCAACCAAAAAAAAAAAATTTTCTGGTTTTTTTTACTATGTGTGCAAACCTTCAGGGGTCTGTCCAGACCAAATTTACTACCGTTTAGCGGTACCTTCACAAATTCAACTTTAGGAAAAATGGTAGTTTCGGTTTAGCGGTACCTTCACAAATTCTACTTTAGGAAAAATGGTAGTTTCACAAATTTAATTTTAGGAAAAATGGTAGTTTCAAAAAATATGTTTTCTTAAAATTTTATTTTTGTATTCCTTAAGAAATGATAAATCCATATTCTTGTGTTGGATTTTTAAATATAATTTTTCACAAATTATGTCTAAATTTTCACAAAATAGGTACCTCTCGGAAAAACCTAGACAGACCCCTGCCCTTAGATTGTCAAAATTATGTAATCTAGATTTTTAAAAGTTAATAAACTTAGTAAATCTAATGTTGACCATTAGTTTAGCCTGAATTACCTTTTACTAATCAACTTAAAAATGTTAATCTTCCTTTTTCTAGATTAAACATTTTAAATTTCACTTGGTAGTTTAAATCAGTTTAATCTCTTCGTTTCCCTTATGTTGTATCTAAAATTTAAATTTATATGATTGAAATATTACACAAAAGTTGAAGTGACAACTGTTTGAGACAACCTAAATTTACCTCAGGCGACAATTGGTGTAAAACATTCTATGAAATCAATTTATACCAATGTAAATAACTTATATAAAATGACTTTAAAAAGAAAAAACTACGACATGTGTAAGCAGATTCATGAAAATGTTTAAGGTAATCCGTAACATTAAATTTTTATTCTAACTTATAATTCTGAACTTATTTAGATTAATAATTAAATGGTAAAAAATATACAGGGTCGATTTGGTGCGGCTACAAAATTTTAGAATTCATATTTGCGTTTATTATTTATTTTTCTCAATTTAATACTTTATATGCCACATTTCTTTCACCTATTTTAGAGCATGTACCTATACAAAAAATTTTACTATTAAGTCAATTCCAGAATAAATATTTTTAAAAAATCTGATCTGGCATTAAAAACAATTTACTAACATTTTATACATGATGGGCAAAGACATTTACTAGTAAAAGAATGGTATATGATCTTTGATATTTAAAGAATAAAATTATATTAAATAACTTTCAAATTTGATTAAGCAGGTATAACACCGCACATTCTTAGAATATTGCCCAGTTTTAAGAAATCTCAGTGCATTAAAGTGATGAACTGATGCACAAAACTGAATTCTTCTTCTAAAAGATAAACTTTATTTATTCTAATGGTCGAATAATTTCTTTGTCCTATTATTATTTTACGTATCACAAAGAATCAAAAGCAAAAACTGTGGTAAACCACTACAAATATTTTAAATACATAAGAAAATACCAAAATATTCATAGTTTATATGTATTATAGCTTATGTGTATTGTTTCTCTAATTTGATAATTATAAACGAAATAACTCAATCATAATCAGAAGAAATTTAATTGCATTATAAAAGTTTATTTCCCAATTATATCAAAATACCTACATGAAAGTTTGTTTACCATAGAATTACATTAGGGATCATTTTTAACTACTTATTAAGATGAAACTTAGCTTTTTGCATTCATTAAATTAAACTAAGAGTATAATAAAGAATTTGGTGTTGACCTAAAAACTTACATATTTTGCTATTTTGACAAAAATGAATAAAACAGATTTTAACAAAAATGAATCACACTGTTTAACATAATAGTGTTAAAAAATGTTGTATTACAAAAAAAAATTTAGGATAGTTATTAAAATCATAAAGGATATTACTATCCAATTATAAAATTAAGTACTTTTAAAAATTATATTGAGATGATTCTCATAAATTATCATAATGCTAAATGTGAATGCTACTTATGATGTCTTCAATTTAAATAAGCAACTGCAACATCTAAGTAATTCATGACATTAATCTCACAAAATAACAACACAAGATATCTAAGAAGCATACTTAATGATATCAGACAGAAAGAAATAAGATTTTTACAAAATTCTTAACACATTTGAATAATTAAAAAATATCACAAAAAATAAAGTTATAAGCACTTTAAAATAAGCTAAGATGCTCATATTATAAATTAGGGAACGAACTGATGGTTAATAAAACAAAAATTAATATAACAATGCACATAACTTATTTGATAAAAGAAATCAATTTGCTACAGAGTATATGCTTTTATGGTGATCGATGAAAGATTTCTAGAATAGTCGATGACACAACGGAAGCGATACAAACTAACGTTATAAAAAAAAAAAACCTTATAAAGAAGGTACGAGGAATAGGACACATCCTTTTATACAGCCCTCATTAACAGCATTAGATAACATTTAAATAGATTTGTTTACATATCACCTGATCTCATTATTGGTAAAAATCTAATAGCATCACTAGGCTTAACAATGTAAACAATAATCAACAAACGCTTATAATTTAAATTTTTTAAATCTTAAAGTTCGGAAATATAAAAACAAAGGACTTCTGATACTTACTGGCAAAATAGGATTAACTTCTAAGAAGCAGCTATGACAGAAAAACCGAGCAGCCGGAGTTTCGACTGCTGCCTCTGCCATGTTTTCACATTGATGGACGTCACTATTTTCCATTAGAACCACAGTATTATCATATCTCGGGGGTGATTGGGTTGTGGATGCGGAGTGTCACATTTTACGCAGATGGGGAACACGTGCACCGGCAGTTTTATTTTTTATAAAGAAATGTTAATGTTGGCTAATGACAACTTTAAGAAACTGAAACTAAAATGAGAACTTACTAAAACATAACGCTTGATGGGGATTTCATTTTCAAAACATTTTAGTCAAGTTTAACTTTCAAATCGGGATGTTATTGCGAAAAAGAATAATGATCTCGCTGATAAAACATTGTATAACTAAATTTTGTTTTGATTATCCATAATAACATATGTTTTATAATGAATAAAACTATTCTCTTTTTTTTTTAAATTTAACAATTTAAAAGCAATTGAGCTGTTAAGATTGTAGCATGAATAGTGCAGAAACAGACATTCAGAACCTTTCTGAGAAAGCGAGCGGAAGTGTGACCAGTGTTTATATTTCCATACTTCAGTTGTTATATGTAAATTACCCCAATAAAATGTGCATTTAATTAAAATCAATGCAATTCATTAGCCTGTATATTTAAAAAATTTGGAACAATGATGGGTTTGTTATTTCTTATCCTCTTTAAATTGATTTATTTTTTATTAAAGTACATTTATTTTCCTTTAAATTATCAAACAATATCTTCAGTTACTCAAAGACAGGAACAGAATTTGAAACTATCTCTGAATTCTTATTATCTTACTTATGTTATAAGGAATGCTCCAAAAAATTTGTATATTTTTCGTTCATCAGATAAAAAAAACACTCTGAAAATAAGGTTTACGCGATCTAGCTAAAAAAATGAACAAGTATATGTGTTTATGGGTTAATTAATATATTACCCACTGTATGTATTTAATACCTTTTTTATTATTGAAAATAAAATTTAAAAAATGAAGGAAAAAAAACAATTTTTTATAAGAAAACTTAGAAACGGGATATTTCTATCTTGATTTCATCTAGTTATGCAAACTACAACATTGAATTTAATCTAGAATAATCAGATAATTGCAGCTCAAAATTCCTAACTGATTTCAATCTTTGATTAGAGCTAGTCTATTTATCTTTCTCAGAAATAGTTTTAAAAAGTTCTTTCTGAAATATTTTCTTATATTTGTTATTATTACTAGATGTTTTTTTTATGTAAAAAAACAACCTGAAATTGCCATATTAAAATGACAAAAAATTTTAATTTATAATATTTCACGTTCTTACCAAGGGTATTATTTCTATAGTAAATATATTTACTCATCAATTTTTTACTAAATTATCTTATAATCTATGAGCTTGAAACATTTTTCATTAATTATTTCAGTTTATTAAAAGCTTTTGTGTGAAAGTGACTATAAAAAACTAATTGGAATTATTTTAAGTAAAATCCCAAATTCATAGAAATTATTAATTACTAACCAAATCAGTCTCTCAAAGTTCTTAATCATACTGATTGTTTCAATTTTATTCATTTTGTAAGTTTTAAAATTAATCGATACAAATATTTTGCTTATTCATTACATATTTACTTCAAATTTGTTTTAAAATTCTTTGCATGTTTTATTTTATTAAGTAAATTGCTTTTCATTGTAACAAAACATAAATTATTTGTATTTTTTATTATTAACCATTGATAACTTATTTTAAATCTGTACAAACATATTTATTGTTATATTTTCTTTATTTATATCAAAGAAATTAGTACATCTTAAGCAAAATGTTCTTAAACACTTATTAAATTATAGTTAACTGCACTGATAAGAAAAACTAGATTATTTTTGTAGTTTACTACAACCACTTTACTACAAATCTAGTTAACAATAACTACTTTTTTTAAAAATATATTGACTATAAACTACTTAGGAATTGTAATAAATACTTCAGTACTTTTAAGATATGAACTTTGCTGGAAACTTAATTTACACCTATGTTCAAAATGGTTTTGAATAAGAAATTGGCTTACATTAAGTATAAGGGAATAATTAAGAAATATTTATTCATGTTTACATGAGCCAGTTTGTTATTCGGAATATTTTATTATTATTATTATTAATATTTTTTTTTTTTTTTTTTTGAATTTGTTCATTTAGCCTTTAACTTTTTATGCCTTTTTCGACAGCAAATATTTAATTTAAGAATTATGAAATCATCAAATATTTGCAATTTCACTGTTTAATGCTTCTTTATTTCCTTTAAGGAATTAAATGCATCAAAAATACGCTCCCTTCCTTTAAAATGACATCAATGTTTCACGATTAATTATCTATTTTTCGTAATGGCTAATTTAAATATTAGTTACATGGGATTTTAAATACTTAATTTATATTAATGCACAGCTGCAGCCACAGATTTATTTTCATTTCATCCATAGACGAACCTATGAAGATTTGTACCCATTAAATTCGAAAAATTAGTTGCATTAGAACCCTGTTTTTTTTTTAAAAACTAACATAAAAGTAGTTGTCAGGAATTGCCATAAACTACTGTTTTTTTGTATCGCACCTCCCACTACACTACTTTTTTTTAAAAAAAGTAACACACTACATTACAAACTACGAAAAAAAAATAGTGGCTACAGTAGTTTCACTACTTTTAGTGCGCTACTTCTGATTACTGGTTAAGTGATTAAGAACCTAACATTTACATTCTTATATGTGTCTCTTAGTCTTGTGCAATCTTATGTCTTATCTCAGTGTTATGATAATGATAACTAATTTTACTCTTACTCCGCAGCTTACTGTTTGATTTATTGCTAATAATTAAAAAAATACTTATTGTTATATTTCCTTTATTTATATCAAACATATCAGTTTCGTCTTGAGCAAAATATTCTTAAACATTTATTAAAATATAATTATTAAATATGCAAATATCCAAATTTTGAAAGATTTCTGATAATTGTGAATCTATTTGACAAATATTTAGTTATCTAGGATTAAATTGATGAGTTCCATTTTTAGAATGTTTGGTTAAAATGGAATTTTTAGAATGGAACGATCGAAGTTTGTGTAGCCTTCCATATCATATTCAATTTCCTTCCTAAGCTTTATTTATGAATTAAATTTTTTATTTTTCAACAAATTTTAAATTCAATTCAAATAAGTATTCATATAAATATTCTATTTTTTTTAAAAAAATGCATTTTCTTTTCTTTGAAGTTACTGATAATGAAGAAAAAAAAAAACCTTTTAATTGGAAAATATTTTAACAGAAAATTTAAAGTTTATTTTACAACAATGTTAGGTGGGAAATTTGAATTATAGGTTCATATGCCTGTTTAACATGAAATGAAATTATATACATCTTTTATTGGTTTTTATTTTCATTAAAATGACTAAGAACTTGTGTCCTTTTAGATTCTTTTCATATACCTCTCAGCCATTCAGCTGGGATGTCGACTACTGCATCAACATCATCTGACCCTGAATTAGAAAATAAAGTGAAAAAGAGTATGAAAGTTATTTTTTTATAAATTAATTTATTTATACTATCAGTATAAAGTATCATTCATTGTTTTATTCAATGTTTTTGTCAACCTTAACAAAGTTATGCTTAATATCAATAACATTCATGTTTATACCACTACTGTGTAGACTTTATGGAATTGTGTGAAAAATTATGGTTTCTCTGAAACCATAATTTTTTTTCACCCACTGTATTAATGTTCTGTTTTTATGAAGGGGCTTCTAGGTGTAGAATGTCTCTCCAGCTGTTCTAAGAAATTTTATAATCCAAAAGTTTGAAAGATCATAATCTAAGCTTTTACCGATGAAGCTATTTGTTTTCTCATAAAAAAATTTTTATTAGCTGTAGTAGCAGAGGTAGAATATTAAATTTTTGTGTTTTATTAATCAGTTTTATTGGTTAGTGTGCACTTTTTCTTCATTTTCTCCTTGTTTAATTAAAAAACAGAAAGCCAAAATTGATTAGTAAGGAAAATTGTAAATAATTTTCAAATTTTTGACGAAAATTATAATTTTTTAAATTATTTATTTAGAAAAAGTTTAACTTTTCTCATAATAATATCTCCTATAAATATACCACTCATTTTGTGTGTTTTTCTTTGTCATTTGTCTCATTTTGTCATTAACTCATTTTGTCTTTTTTCTTCTTGGTTTTTCTTTAATCCTGATCTTTCAAAATATCTACAAGTAGGATTTTTATAGTCAAATAGATTATAGTTAGATTTTTTGCCATTAGTAAAATTTCTTTTCTAAAAAGGTTAATTACTGATAAATTAATTTTGGACTTCAATTTTAAACTTAGTTTTCTCTGCTATGCAAATTATGCTTACTTTGTTAGGAAATATGATGGACATAAATTAAGGAAATTATTATTGACTTTATATATAATTTCTTAATAATACTCAATATACTTAATAATATTCAATGTACTTAATAGTAATAAAATATAATTTCACTTTGATTAATTGGTGATTTTATGCAGCTTTTCCTTTTTTTTAAAAAAATAATTTCATATTTTTTATATTTAATTTCATATTTTTATATTATAATTTCATATTTTTATGGCTTAAATTACCTATGTTTCAAAAAAAAAAAAAAAAAAAGGAAAAGAATGCTAATTTTTCGTGTGTGCTGTATATTAAAATGTTATAGCTTCTGTATAAACTTGTTTAAATTATTTTATTACATTATAAAAAATTTCCATTGTTTTCTTTGTTCTCTTTGGCAAATGATGTTAATCTTTATTTTTTTTACTCTAATTTAAATTGCAACTAATTTAAATTAAATATAGTTATCAGGCAAGTTTTTCTCATATTGATCATTTGATTTAAATTTTTGACAATTTGAAATAATGGAATTAATTTTAACCAATATATATAGCTTTTTCTGCCAACATTTTGTTTTTATTTTTTAATGTATTTTCAATCCATTTGTACATCCATTTACTTATTTCACTCAATTTTTTTTCAACCAAAGTGTACCATTTGCATTGATTATTATTTGAAAGCTGTAAAAGAAGAAATTTTAATATATAATAAAAATTCTTGTTCAAACTTTAGATCACTATAAATTTCAAAATAAAAAATGATATTTATTAATATTTTTATCTTATCTGATACATATCTTTCTATTAAATATTTTGAAGAAATATTTATATTCTTCACGAATCAGTTGTCTTATTGAAAGAACAGCTTTAAATAAGTATTAAAATAGTTATTTTTAATTGTTTCACATCAATTAAATTTCGAAATATAGAATGTTATTACTTTTCTTAATTTCTTGCAAAACATAATTATTGTTTTTATTTATTTTCCTTCTAGTTAAAATTTTTATTTTATCTATATTTCTTCCTTATCCTGTCTTTTTGAAAGATATTTCCCAATAACAGGTTTAAATGAATATTAACATAGTATTTTTATTGTTTCAGTTAAGCTTTGAGATGTTACACCTTTCTTATTCCTTACAAAAACTATTAGTTATATTTTTTACCAAACTAATTTAAAAAAAATATTTCATTTAAGCAATTTCTGTGTCAGATTGAAAGAACTTTCCTATATAACAGCCATAAATAAGTAGTAAGATTATCTTTTTTAATTTTGTCAATTGAGTTTTGAATTTTTAATTGTTGTTACCTTTCTTACTTTAAAAAAAAATAATTGATTTAATTTATTTATTTTTACCAAGCTTATTGAAAAGTGAGATTTTATAACTTTATTTTACCTTTAAACATTGTTTTGTCCTGCATTTGCCTCTAATCTTTTTAAGTTTTGTAATTATTTGTACTAATTTTGAAATTATTCTTAAGTTGACAATTTAAACTTGATGAAAATTATTAAAATATTTCTACCATATGAAAAAGTTAAAATTTTGCACTCTTTCTCTCGATACGACTCTATGTTGTTCTTTTTTTCATATTTTTTTAGATATTTATTGAACGAAATGGATTATTTCTAAGTTGTTTATTAAAAGTATCAACTAGAGTTAAAAAAAAGAGAGATTTTTATAAAATAATGTAGTGCATGAAATGTCATTTGAGTTTTTTTAGATATTTTATAGATACATATTGCATAATAGGTATTTTGCAACAATAGTATATGAAAGATGAAACAACCATGCTTTTCCTTAGCATTTGAATTCTTTAAATGGCTTTTCATTTGTTAAATGTTTTTATTGTTATTTATTTTTATTATTTGACTTAATTTAAAAAATGAAATTTGTGTCCAAGTTATTTTTTACTTGTTATAATTGATCGTGCACATACTTACTGTGTGTTACAGTCCTGAATAACTTATATTTCACAGTTCTGCTTTAATTTATGCAATACAAATCTTTAATAAATTTTTTTTCTAGCCTCTGAAAAAATATCTGAAAATCTTCATATATTTGCAAATGAGCCATCTTTAGCATGCTACCGGCTGCAAGAACATGTACACAAATCTCTGCCACAATTAGTATTGAAAAGGGTATTTATTCTTTAGTATTTATTTTGTTCCCTGAAAATTTGTCTTGATAAAAATAGTTAAATAAAATGTGTGTTTATATATTACCGTATTTTTCGGCGGAAGAGCCGCGGCGCTATCGAAAAAAAAGTTGTTTTTTTCCTACATGCGGCGCTTCCGATGCAGCGGCGCTTCCAACGAAATTTTTTTTTTAGTAGCAAAAAAATTTGTCAAGGAAAGTTATTTAAGATGAAATAATTTTCGGAGAGAAGGACTATTAAAAAAAATTAATAACGAAGTCGACGAAATATTCGCCTGTATCGCGATCTGCTGCAGAACATCGCCAATTCTTAGCAAACTTTCGGCAGCAGCCTGTAAGAAAATAAATAAACGAAATAATAATTTTAAAAAAACATCGCATAAGGAGAAAATTTAAAAGGTATGCATCTTGTATCCGCCCCCAGCTTAAGGAAAAATCGCAAGCTAGAAATCTATTTAGCGCCTTGGCAATTGTAATTTGAGCGAACAGAAAAGGAAGAATATGACCCTAAATCCGACACTCACGGGACTGACGAAATGCCGAACTTCGGATCTCTTTCGGAAATTCCAATATGGCCCCCAAATATTACTATAATTCAATTCCACTGTTAATTTCAGAAAAACCAATAAATTTAGTCAAGTTTCAATCGTAGATTATGATGGTGTGGGGTGAATTTAAAACTGGCCCATCTTAAGAGAAATTTTACTAATCAAAATAATAATCTATATAATATAATCAAGAAGAAATAATCAGAATCCTATGAAAAGGAAATGATCGTTTCTTCTTTGGAGCGAGATCATAGTTCTCTTTTTTTCTTTTAGATAACATTTTGTTTCAACAAAAGACGCTTACCTCGCAAGAAGAAAAAAAAAGCTAACAGGGAACTACAAAAAAAAATTTTTTTTTTAACAATTAATGCTAAGAAACTAACAATGAATAACAACAAAAAACAAGCTAAAAACTAATAACGATAAAAAAAAAAAACAAGCAAGCAACAATTAACAAGAAAAAATAAAAAGCCGCAAAATAAAAAAAAATAATGAAACGAATAAAAAACCGCAAAAGGGATAGAATTCATTTTGTTGTCCACTTAGTAGTTTCAATGTCAACTGGGTGTGGCCATTTTATGGTAAAACTCGAAGAGGGACATTTGGGGGTAAAGCACAAGCACAGCTGTCAAGATTGATTGATCAGTTTTTTCCAACTTCCATTTCTTTATTTTGTTCATTGGAAATGCAAGTGTTTTTACTTCTCACTTTATTTTAAACTGCTTCAGAAACAGATGTTTCCTTTGACACAGATTTATTATTTTTTTTTTCAAGCTTCTTTTTTATTTTTAAAAGATAAAATAAAGTAAGTTACAGCTACTTCAACAGAATAAAATTCCAAATAAAAAGAATATAGCTGATTTTTTTTTGTCTTATCAATATAAATTTCTTAAAAAAAAAAGATTACATCAGATTAAGTGCCGAATTTTGGAATGCTGGATTAGGGGTCCCATACCCTTTTCTTGCTCCAATAGAAATGACACGTGGAGGAGGTGGGGTAATCCCCTCTGTTAAACATTTTCTTCTCTCTTTCTAAGTTGAGTTACATTGGGTTATTTCCATTGAAGGATAGGGCATTCTACCCATTAAAATTCCACCCTCAAAGATTGTGAAAGTGAAACTTATTTCCCCTTCGCTCATTCCTTCAGAATTTTTTGGGGGCCTGCTTAGTTATTTCTTATTCTTGTTATTATTAGTTATTTCGTTATTATTAGCTGTTTCGTTATTATGTATTAGTTTTTCCTCAAATTGTTAACGGTAATAAATTTTAAAATCTTTCTTTTAATAAATTTTTATTTTATTTTTCTTATTACATTGTTTTACGGATTTCTGTAATCAGTTTAGCCTTAATTCAGCTACTGAACATATAAATATTTTTTTTTGCTGTTCTTCTGTTTTTTTGGCGCGGTGCCAACTGGTAAGAACAACTTTATTTTATATAGTTTTGTTGTTTTCTTTTTTTTTGCTGAAAGAGAAAATTTTTTTTGTTGCTTTTTTTTTTGCTGAAAACGAAATTTTTTAATATAATTCAGAAATTAAAACTTTACTTTATGAAATGCATAAAAAAATTTAATTTTTTATTATACAGATATTCTAAATGGTAATTCAAAGGTCTCTTCTAAAAGGATGCTGATATACGCGGTTTAGCGCCATTGCGGCGCTTGCGCCGGAGCGGCGCTTACTATATCTTTTTTTTTTAAAATTTCATTTTTATCGAGGTGCGGCGCTTGCGACGAAGCGGCGCTATCGCCGAAAAATACGGTAAATAATTGATTTACTATCAACAAAATAATAAGTTGTTACATTTCAAAATTGGATATAATGCTAAAAAGGTTTATTCAGTTATATAAAATAACTTTTCAGTGTTAAGTTTTACATACTTAACTGAAGAAAAACTTTTTTAAATACTTTTTTACACTTGATAATGTGAAGCTTTTAGTCTATAGTTTGACCTGGTTTCAATTTCATACAGTTTTTATGCACATTTTAAGCCAGTGGACGGTACCACTACGTTATTTTTTTAGTTAATTACAACTACTTTATTACTGATATAATTAACTACAACTTCTTTATTTCAAATATAGTAAATTACAGCTATTTTTTTGCAGATGTAGTTAACTACAACTGTTTTTTTTTGTTTTTTTAATTAGTGACTACAAACTACTTTCAAAATGTAATGACTACTACACTTGTTTTAGGAGAAAAACTTAGCTGGAGAACTTTATTTACGCCCATGTTCAAAATGGTTTTGAATTTTAAAAAAGTAGCTCATTTAAAAATAAATAATTATTAAGGAATATTTTTTTTATGTTTACCTGAGCCTGTTTCTTATTCTAAACCATTTTTTACGAATTTGGTCTTTTAATCTTCAATTTTTATGCCTTTCTTAATGGGTAATATTTTATTTAAGAAATGCTATCAAATATTTGTGATTTTTCTAAGTGTTTAATGCTATTTTATTTTATCCAAGAAATAAGGCACATCGAAAATTACAGAGCAAAATATGTTCCCTCCCACTGTAATAACATAATATTTTATGAGTGTAGTTTCACATTTAAAAGTGTCTCCAAAATTATAAATTACCTATTATTTGTAATGGCTAGTTTAAATGTTAGTTATAAAAGTAGGTAATTCTTATTAATGCCAGGCCACTGGGACATTTTAATTTCATCCATTGTCTGACTTGCGGATAAATTTGTACCAATAAGATTTTTTAAAAAATTGGTTCCGTTTGAACCTTGTTTCTTTATAAAACTAATGTTTAAAGTAGTTACCAAAAAATAGCCACAAATTAATGTTTTTTTACACTAAAATATTTTTTTCTTTTTTATAAGTGCAGCAGTTTTCCTACTTGTTGCACACTACTTCCAACCACTATTTTAAGCTTAATATTTTGCAAAAATATTTTTCCAATTACAATTTAAAAATCAAGTCTCTCTCTTACTTCAATTAGATATCTTGATTTATTTTCACCTCTGGAAGTTAATTTTTTTTTAAAATGAAGGTTGAGTTTATTACGCTGAAATGTGTAAGTTCTTTTTACTTTTAGTTTGGTGCAGTTTTGTTGAGCACTTTTTGATTTAAATTTCAACTCAATCAGTCATAATATATGGCCACTGAATCTACAGTTCACAATCCCCTTGAGAGCTTGATTGGGGTAAAAAATCTAAAGTTTTTTCTATTGATTTTAAAGTTGCCTTATACGATAATTAGCTAATGTTCAAAACTTTATAAACATTCATTAATATATTGAGGGAATGTCCTTGTTGCAAAGTTCTATTTTTGATTTTTACCTATAATTCCTTACTTTATTGGATAAAAAAGAACAATATTTTTAAAAATTGATTGTTTTTAAAATTGATTGTTTTTATCTACTGATATTATACACTTTTATGTTAAGAACATGTTAATCACGCACTTGCCTTCTGAAACTTCAAGGCTCTTAAAGGTTTGAATCATATGGCTAGAAACTTTACTACAGCACCTGATTAAATTTCACAATTTTTTGAAATTTCTTTTACAAAGAAATGTGTCCTGTCAAAATAATAATGTAAGCCACCCAAAACTTGTTTTTGGCAAATTTTTCATTATAATCATAAATATCTCCTTTCAGTAAAATTCGTGGAATGAGATAACTTAAAACTATTATTTTTAACAAAAAGCAAAAATGAAATGTAGGAGACAACATTGTCCCCTCCTGAGAATATTAAACTGTGTGTCCACTGTGTTAGCCAGAGTTACTAAATCTATTCATATGTTTTTCACTGTTAAAAGTTAATGTAAAGTACTTTTTTTTCTTGTTCCACCCTACCATCAATAAGTAGTATTTTCATTCACGGCACAAATATATTGAGCTCTGATGGGTTAGTGGTTAATATACTGAACTTTAGTTTGATTCTGAGCGGCAACTTAAAGCTCACGCAGCTCAGATTCAGCACCAGCTTGTGTGGGAAGTAAAGGCAGCTTGTGCGCAATGCTGACCACTTTGCTTATTTCAGTCATGCCGTTATTCATGAAATTGTGGAACTTTAGCTTTCATTAACCTCCTGGTCCTCAATGGCTGCTGAATTTTTTTTACACAGAAATATTCATATTTTAACATAAATGTTAACATGCTATAATTAATAAAATGAATGATTCTATTCTATTTAAAAATTTACTCAGAGAAAATTCTATGTTACACTTTGATATCTAAATCTTTAATTTTATGATTATCATACAATAACTTTAAAAGTATGTTAAGATTAATAAAATGTAACTTCATTTCACTATTGATAAAATAATATGCTAAAAGAAATACACGTAAATTACATGAAATTAAAAAGTCAATTTCTTCTTTTAAATGTGAAGATTTATGCCCCTTTATTTTTTCTTGATGTTATACTAGTGTTTATTGCAGTGGATGTTAGAACTGGTCTCAAATAATGGTAGATTTCTGTATTCGTGTGTCTCTATCTTATTGCTTAGTTGCTTGGTTTGACTGCTGGGTTCTTGTTGTTTATCAGAGGATTATAGTCAAGATTTTCATTTTACACTTTATATAATAAGCTACCCAAAAACTGAGAAAAACACCTGCTTTAATATAGATGACTGAATGCTAAATGTCAATTTTGTTAATTAAAAATCGGGGACAAAATGTTTAGCATAAATATTCATAAAATGTCTAAATGGTACAATGAAAGTAATAGCTCTATGATGCATTTATTGATTAAAACTTTCATAAATCTTAAATGAATAAGCTATCAATTAAGAAAAAAAATTATATACTTTATTTCTTTAAGTTTATTCAAGATTTAGATAAAAGTCTATAGTTTAAAAAGTTCTGCTCGAGCTTAGTAGTGAACTAAAAAAGCCAGAAATTTTTTTTACTTTATATTCATCTGGTAAAGCATTTTTTTCTTTTAAAATTCTGCCTTTATTTAGAGCTCGTGATATATATATTTTTTTAATTTTGATTTTAGTATTTGGTCTTGTGATTGTAAATCATTAAATGAATAAAACTATGTCATTTATAGATTGAAGTGACTCAACTACATAGAGAACTTCAAGGAAAATGCTATGATTTGGAATATGCAATTAAGTAAGTGGAATATTTCATTTTTATGAGTAATACTGTGCTCAAATTTGTTTTAGCAACATTTTGAGACCGCAGTATTTACGCATGTAATGATTATTGAAAATGATCACTTGGATATTTGAGATTGAATTATAATTTTATGCAGCTAATTTATTTTTAAAAAAAATATTAATTTTGAGCATGCAATTCTTTGTTGCAATTTTAAGATAATTTTTAAAAAAAATTTTGAGTTAAATTTCATTATGCCGGCAATATTTTGTTAATTGTGTAAAATTCAAATTACTTTATAACTATTTTTCATTTTAGAAATGCGAATGTAAAGCCTGCCTATACAGTAGGCTTCCAATTATCAGGCTCGTGACTATCCAGTTTAGTGACCATCCAAACCATATCGTCAAAATTAGGAAATTTTGCTACTGGTCAGCAGTTAGTCGTAGCATTTCTAACAGTGGCCACTTTTTTTTTAACATTGAAAGTTTTAAATGATTTAAAAACTATATATCATAATAAAAGGGATTTCTTTTGAAGCTTTTTACAAACAATAGTTGTTGTTGTTGTTCATTTACGTCGCACTAGAGCTGCACAATGGGCTATCGGCGACGGTCTGGGAAACATCCCTGAGGATGATCCGAAGACATGCCATCACAATTTTGATCCTCTGCGGAGGGGATGGCTACCCCGCTTCGGTAGCCCGACGACCTGCACGCGAAGTCGAGCACTTAACAGTAGAACAGTTTAACGAGGACCAATACTGCACACCCTTGGTCCCTACGCAGGCTGATCCAAGCGGTCACCCACCCGCACACTGACCGCAGCCAGTGATGCTTGACTTCAGTGATCTGCTGGGAACCGTGTCTTAACGATCAGTCCACTGCGGGACACAAACAAACAATAGTAAACACTAGGTTTTTTTCTAAAATGAACAAGAGTTTTAATTAACAAGTGGGAAATAAAATAGTTTTTTGAATATTATAAAATATTAATATTAATTCCATACTTGTTAAAAATAATTTTAAAAAAACGCACATGAGGTTTGTTAAAGAAACTAAAGACTTCAGGCTTTTTTATTCACCATTTGTTATGTTTAGTTACCTTTGGCTAAATCCGTGGTCTGCACATTTTAACTCTTCCTAGTTATAATTTTTTATTTTTGCGAAGTTTAATTATTAACTTTGTGAGTATCTTTGTATTAATAAATTTTTGTTTGTATTATCCTAAAATATGGGACGTGTATTTTAATCATATTAGAGAGGGGAGAGAAAGTGGAACTTCTCCTATTTTGCTATCTGACCTACCCTTTATTCAACCTAACTAGACTTGACAATCAAGAGCCTACTGTGCTTTAATTTTTGTAAATAACTTCTTCAATCTTGGAATTTGTTATAATAATTAATTTATTTGTTATAACATATACAGGGTGCATAGTGTTTTTAAAAAGTGCTTAAATGTGCTTATTTTTTATTTTCATTTTTTAAAAGCCCTTAAAGATGCTTTTTTCATTGGGTGTTTTTAAAAAGTGCTTAGTTTTGCCTTTTTGACAGTGAGATTTTTCCATTACTATAATGATTTTCGCTTCGAATTATGCAAAAAGACACAGTTCACATTGTTCTATTCAACGTTTTCACAATTAATTCAACCCCAATCTATTTCAGCGCATTGTCAGTCCGTAGCGTATCAAAACGCCATTTGTTTCACGTGATTCAAAATTTCGTGATTTTTGACAATTGTCAAAAACAAAGGCAAAAAAAAAATTTTTTTTTTTGACATGACAGTTAAAACAAGATAGAACCGTCAATTGTCAAAAACTTTCCAACCCAGCCTAATTATGATATTTTTTTAAAGTGCTTCAATATACAGGGGTCTGTCCACGTTGAATTTACTACCGTTTAGCGGTACCTTCACAAATTAAATTTTAGGAAAAACGGTAGTTTCACAAATATAACTTTAGGAAAAACGGTAGTTTCACAAAGTACTTTTTCTTAAAAATTTATTTTTGTATCCTTAAAAAACGATAAATCTATATTTTTACTATGTTTTTGTGTTGATTTTTTAACATCATTTTTAATTTTTCACATATTATGTCTAAATTTTTCACATATTATGTCTAAATTTTCACAAAATAGGTACCTCTCAGAAAAACCTAGACAGACCCCTGATATATTTTTTGAGGTCTTGAAAAATGCTTAAAAGGTGTTTATTTTTTGTTGAATAATTTGGCTACGCACCCTGATATGTCTTTGTCACTATAATAGTTATTCATTGAGCCGTGCTCGCTCAGGGGAATAAGGAGGTGAACCGGGTTCGAATCCCAGCAATGGTTGGTCAATATGAATTCCGTACCAGGCTCACACCGACCACAGTGCTGAATCCTTAGATCGTAAAATATCCTTAGTGGTAGATGCATCATAGGTTAGAGTCCCCTTGTCATCAGGCTAAACGTGGGTGGTTTCTGTGGTTTACCTTTCCATGTAACACAAATGCAAGTTAGTTTCATCAAAAAGTCCTTCACAAAGATAAATTTCTCCCAATGTTTGTTCTAAGAGTTCTCTTGTTTTCTGGATTGGGTTCAAAGTTACATGGCTATGGAGTTGAACAGTAGTAGGCTTAAACCCAAAATTGGGTGGTAGGCTGTTAGAAGACGGTTAGATAAATAGTTATTCATGAGATATATTTTCTTTTCAGTGCTGTTAAAGAGATGCAAAAGAGTAGTGAGCATTTCAAAAACATCACTCAACTATTATATCAAGCTATCATTTCCAAGCAGCGCTTAAATGCAGAAGAATCTAAAAAATCTGACAAGAAAAAAACTAGTATGTATCAAAGATTTTCGGGATCTTTTGACTTACCTGCCTCATTATTGCCAGCTGTAGCGTCTGGTCTGAGTTCCTCAACATCCGTAAGTGCAGATCTTAAATCCACCCCATCTCAGCCAATCAGGCCATTATCTGCCACACCATCTCCTAGACGCTCCCGCGCTTCGTCTGTATCTTCTGTGCCAGCCAGAGCTTCTCTTGCAAGGCAGCAATCAGCCTCTTGCTCTCCATCAAGGATGAATTAATGTAAAATTTCATTTAATATTCATTGATTCTACTAAAGCAGTGTTTCCCAAAGTGTGGTACGCGTACCCCTAGGGGTACGGGAACAGTTTAGTGGGGGTACGCGTTCTTATGCAAAATATCATGCAACAAAGGAAAATTTCAAATTTTTTTTATTTAAGAACAAAGTTGGCCATGAAAATTTACGATTACTTATTTTTCTATTGTCTATTTTTTGCAGAGTTAACAGTTAATAATTAGTGGTGTCAACAGCCAGTTGTGATTTTTAACTTTTGTGCAATTTTTCATAGTAAAAAATACATTCACTTTTGTATTAGTGGTACACAGCGTCACGAAAAATTTAGAAAGGGTACACAAAAGTCATAAGTTTGGGAAACACTGTACTAAAGCATTAATTGTGATGTATTGTCTAAACTTTATTCAGTTATATACCCATAATCTGTAACGTTTGTTTTTTAGCTTCCATGTTTTATAATGTTTTATTTTCCATTTATAAAATATTTGAGTTTGATTTCAAATCAAAACTTTTCATTCTAGGACAATTCCTCCAATTAGGAGTATCATATTTGCAGACTTTATATGCATATAACTCAGATGGAAAAAAAATCATGCTCTCCTAATAGCTTTTGTTAAGTTAACTCTTGATGTCATTGTCATGTGATTTTACTTCATAATGTCACAATACTCCAATTTTTTGTTACTTCCATAAGTTAAAATTTTTTAAAATAAGAAATTAGATATTATGAATGTATGTTTGAATATGCTACGTCCATAACAGCCAATTTTTTTCTTTACATTTTAAATATCTAATTAACACTGGAGTAAGTGTAAATGGCATCAAGGATTATTTTAATAAAAATATTAGAACTTCTCGATTTTTTTTAAAACTGAGTTGCATGCATTTAAAGTTTGAAAATACAACATTCATAAATAGGGAAATTGCCCTCGACTGAGAAGTAATTGAGGACTGAAAATAGAAAACAAATGGAAAAAGAGATCAGATGGGAAAAAAATGAAGGAAAAACTGAATACTGGAAGTGGAAATCTTAGTAACAGTAATTCAAAAAAGAATTGAAAGATCTTGTTATTTCTATGTGCCATATAAGGAGATGTGGAGAGCCTTGAAAGTACCAAGGATAATATCCACGGTACATGTGTATTCATTGCAGAACTTAATTTTGTTATTGATAGTAAGTAACTAAAATATTTATAATTTTCAAAATTATTTTAAAAAATAAATATTTATAAAGAATTATAACTAAATGACTTAAAGCTAAAAACAGACATTTTAAAGTGTTGACTAGGAGCAAAAAATGAGTGAAATGTAAAAACAAAGCTGTAAATACCAAAAGTCAGAATTTTTCGGTGCTCTCCTGAACACTATCATTTTTTTTTTTTTTTTTTTTTTTGCATTTAGCTTTTAATAATTTTAGTCCTCAATTATTTGGACCCCTTATTTATGTAATAAATAAAATCATGATTCCTTGTATCCAATGTTCAAAAATTTAAACTAGGTTTCAAACTTTGTATACAATATATGTAGAAAATATGCTGATTTCTTTGAATTTCATTTTGATCCTCTTTTTAGTAATATGTATTTCTAAACTTATTCATTAATTAAAATTATTAACCCCTTATGAATTATAATTTAAAATTTCTAAATTCATAGAACGCCATGTGTTTTTTTTTATCTGTATTCTTGTTTTAAATTTCCATTATGTTTACTTAATTTTGTTTTAATATGGGTGGCATATTTATTTTTTTAGCTATTTTGTTGCATTGATATAGATTTTATCCTCTTTTTTATTTCATTTTGTTTTTCATTTATTGTTTGAATTATTGTATGTGATTGTATGCATTCATTTGAAAATTTGTAAAGGAGTTTCATTTATTATTATTTTACTGTACATTTACCTAAGTCAAAATACATTAAAGTTTTTCACTATAATTAGTAACAGATTGTTTCTGATGTGATTTTTTTTATTTTAATAATAATATTACTATTATTTAGTACTGTGTATTATGTTGCAGAGTATTTTATTTTAGCTTATTATTAATTTTTAAAAAAATAATAAGTAGACAGTTCAATTAAAAAATAATAAATTTTTGTATAAGGAAAAGTGCAACGATGTGTCACAATTAAAACTAATCAGTTTTCTTTAATTTAGTAGTTTTACCACTTACTAGAGGTTATATTATTTATATTAATAAAATAGAGATTAAAAAAGATACATTGTCTAGTTAATCCAATTAAAATAAAGAAAAGTAGCACTATTAGTATTACTTTATTTTTATTATTCTTAAATAATTATGAGTAAGAAAGGGTAAAAGTCAAAAGATTATTGTTCAATGTAGTAACTTTATTAAAAAAATGAAATGTCATTAAAATTGTATAACATAATTTTTATTTGGGAACATGATATACATATTTAGAAGTGAGTATAAGCAATTTAATTGAAAATCATAAAATATCACAATAAAATGTTTCAGAATGTAATAATTTGAAAGCTTGAGATGAATAACTATTCTATATTAAACTTTAAAAGTTAAAATATATGTTAGAAGAATTAATATTGAATCAGAATCAGTATTGTCAGTAATTTGAGAGAGATTAGAAAAATATTACTTTAATATCTTACTTGAAGAGTGTTTTCTCCACTTAATCATACTCTGTTTTTAACACTTTGAAAATTATTTTTCACGTTTAATGAATTCTCTCTTAACTCCAAAGACATTATATTACCAAAACTTTACAATTGTTTTATTCTGATTCTTTTCATATCAGTAACATCAAATATCATATATCATATCTTCAATTCTAAACATACAATATAGATATTAGTCTGTTGGGAAAAAAGACAAGCAAAGACAGATGTAAAAATTTTGAGTAGTTGAATGAAAATTTTAAACATTACAAGGTGCAGTAATTAAATTGCAAGTCTGTACATGCAGTTTACAGATTTAAATATTTGTGTAAAGTTATAGAATGCTTGAATGTTGTAGATAAACAAATTAAGTATGCGAATGAAAAAAGCTTCGTTGATTGGGGGGATTGTCTTTGTTATCACAGGTAAAATGCAAATACTTTATTAGCTATTGTTACGGATGTGCTATTGGAGCCGAGTATCAATTCTAGTTTTGTGATTTACTTTAATTTTGAAAAAATAGTAATCAAAACTTTTGAATTACAATTTGTAGTCTTAAAACTTAATATACTTTGTTGTCACATCTGTAACAACTAAATGTTGCTTTAAGAGGAACAACACAGTAAAAATTTCAAAAGAAAAAATTATTGAATTTTTTCACAGTTTAACCTTTTAAGATGATTTTACCAAAATATTAAAATGATTTTCATAAAAATAAAAAGTTACAGCATAATAGGTTGAGAGTGGTGCTCGATAACATGTTGTGAAATGCAAAAACAAATGAACTCAGTTGATGTATTGATTTGCTAACTCTTGTCAAAGCATTTTGGTAAGATGCAACTATTTTAACTATTGTATTGAAAAAAATTGTTTAAGTTATGTAAGAAAAAGAATTTAAGGTATTTTCAATATAAATAGTTGAAATTGCAACTTATTTAACTGTAATAATTTTTAATGAAATTTGCAATGGGTTATTGACAGTTTTAGAACAATTCGAAATAAATATAGGCCCAGCAGCCAAGGAATATGTTCAAAAGGAAGATAGCCGCAGAATTTTGACTGCTAATCTAAAGGCATATGGTGTCACATGACAGTAAGTCCACGAGAAAAAGGACTAAACTAGCATTTAAAGACTGCTGAAAATGATAGAGAAAAAGCTTCTTTTGGACCTGGTATTGATGTATTATAGTTAATGGCAGCATTTTATAAATTTAAATGGATTATTGATCACAAAAAATTCAAATTACTCTGAACTATGTTTTTCTTACTTGCTGTATGTCTAACTAGTATAATTTTCAATGGATTTAATTCAAGTTTTGCACAATATTAATATAAATATAGTTTTCATTGCACGTAAGGATTTTTTAATTGGGTTTACTGGTTTTGAGTAATCTTTGAAAATGTAACATATTATAAGTCATTTCTTAAAAAAATTTAAAAACACTACCATTTTTTTAAGAAATTAAAAAAAAAAAAAAAAAAAAATACTACATGCAAGGAAAACTACATTCATGAGGTTAAGAAAATTCAAAATGGAATCAAATTTGGGTAATTTTTTTATAATTTACGAATACAGCAAGTTATGGATAATTTAAAAAATACATTATAAACATTACATAAGTTATAAGAGCTAATTTTTAAAATTTTTGCATTTTTAACTTGATAAAATAAAGATTAAAATATTTACAATAAGATAAAGAAAATGTGTGTTAAGTTTATCACAATTGTTGCAAAATTCATTAAAAAAATTTATCCTTTTTTTACTAGCTTCTACTGTGTTGAACCTTAAACGCAGAAATATTGGAAGCATCTTCTTCGTTTTCTCTTATGTATTTGATTGGTTGAATTTAACTTTGGTATATTTTTGCATTGTAAGACATTTGGGATAATCAGGCCCCATTTATTTACACACCGCCCTGAATCATCCATTAATACTTAACATCATTTAAATAACAGGCAGTGGTTTCTTTTTTTAAAAAAAAATGTGGAAATCTAAATATTGTACCTGTTTGATTACTGAAGGAAACATAAAAGAGTTGAAAAACGGTTTTTAGAAACACTTCTCAATTTCATCAGCTAATCAAACTGTTTTCTTAATTTCATTTCGCTTTTCTCAACAGTGATACAACTGATTTTGATTGCATTTTTGTCTCATCCTGGCTTAGTTTCCAAAGCATAACGATTATATTATTTTGCTTTATATATATATATATATATATATATATATATATATATATATATATATATATATATATATATATATATATATATATATATATATATATATATATCAAAAGTTTAGACTCACTTGTATTTATTTCAAAACTTTCAAAAATAGTTAAATATTTCTGACCTAAACATATAATTTATCAAACATAAACATCAACAAACTTCGTAAAACGCTGTTTCCTTTAAAACTGTTCATTATTTTTTTCATTTTGTATCTATTCTGTAGTTGAATGCGGAATGAACGAAAGTACATGTAAATACCTATTCTAAAAAAAAAAAATTATTTATTTAAAAAAATTTATTAATTTTTTGTTTATAAGCAATTTTCTTTTAATATTTTGCAAGGTTCATTATGATATAAGTTCATGTACATAACACATTTAAAATATTGATATAATAGCCTTCATTTGACAGAATAACTGGTATATATTAAAAACAAAAGTTAACATTATTTTATGCAATTTTTTACAGTATTGTGGATCAAAAACCAAAAACAAGAGTCAAAACACGTGCAAATATTATTGCAGTTCATGGAAAAGGCTATTCAAGTAGATAAATTGCCTCTAAAACTAATGTTTCCTAGACCACTCTTGTCAGAACTTTGCAAACAAAGAAAAAAACTGGCCAAAATAAGAGCCTCCAACGATCAGGGAGACCTAGAATAACGTCCAAACGTTAGAATAAGTTTATCTGAATTTAAAGTAAGCGGCAGCGGACTCAAACAACACTAGAAATCCGTGAGGAATTGGATGCTACTAGGCAGAAAACTTAGTCAGTAGCCATTGTACAACGTCGACCTCGTGACTATGATTTAAAAGGTTGTATAGCTGCTAGAAAACCTCTTTTGAAAAAACAGAACATACTTAAATGAGCAAAAAACATGTTAACTGGTCTTTAGAACAGTAGTCAAATGTTTCGTTTACTGACAAGTCAAAAGTTTAGTTGTTTGGAAGCAAACGAGGGCAGTATGTTCGTCATTTAATTGGTGAACGTATGACAAATCAATGTTTACTACCAACTCTGAAGCATGGTGGAGGTTCAGTCATGGTTTGAGGATGTTTTGCCAGTGACAAAGTTGGAGATCTTGAAAGAATAGAGGGAATTATGGATAAAAAATGTCACAGAATATTGCAGCGTTACGCTTTTGCATCTGGACATGGTTGGTCAAGGATTTGTTTTTCAGCAAGATAACGATCCGAAACATTAATCGAAATTGTGTAGAAACTACATTGCATCAAAAGAAAAGAAAAAAAAGTACTGATATACATGGATGGGCCCCCTCAATCCCAAGATATTAATTATATTGAGCTATCGTGGGATTAACTCGATAGAAATGTTAGAAAAATGCGATGTATCAATCAAAACAAACTTTGGGAATCTA
This sequence comes from Parasteatoda tepidariorum, assembly GCF_982258835.1. NCBI lineage: Eukaryota > Metazoa > Arthropoda > Arachnida > Araneae > Theridiidae > Parasteatoda > Parasteatoda tepidariorum. The sequence continues at coordinate 57,287,911 of NC_141759.1, forward strand.
CTTAGTTGCTGGAACCAGATCTCAATTAGAACATTGCAAAAACTAATAGAAATAATGCCGACAATATCCGCTGCTGTGACTTAGGCTAAAGGAGGATCTTTCGAAGACTACAAGATTAGACGAAAGTCATAAGCTATACATAAATTTATAGTTCTTACCGCATAAGTGTACCTATAATTATCAAAATGAAGTTAATTTGTTGTGATTTTCAGTTTAAAAACCTTGTTATTTGTTCATTTTTAAAAATTCAAGAGTGAGTCTGAACTTTTGACAATGAAGTGGAAAATGTAGGGGAAACATTAAAAAAATTACAGACTAATGAAAAAAGAGAAGAAAAACATTATTTAAAAATATATATACTAAAAAAAAGAGATATAATTTCTTCATCAGCTCACACGATTATATCCGCAAAAATGAGTGCTTTCTAACATTGTATCAACATAGCCATAGCGAAATATATCAATACAATAGTGTGAGAAGCAATAAAAAGAAATTTTGAAACAAAACAGAATAGAACACATTAAGTAATAAATATCACGTAATATATGTATATATATTTTTAATTTTGCGAAGTAATAAATATCACGTTTTTTATCTTGGTTTTTAAAACATCTGCCCTTGATTTTGTAGTTCTATGAGGTTGTAGCCTTACATCAATTAATCATTTGTAAACTCGAGATTCTAATTCTTAAGCCAAAGTTAATGATTTAATTTTTTTTAATAAATAAAATCAGAATAATAGATATTCAGTTTTAACTCCTTCGAAATCGCCTTGATCGATGACTGACTAAGGTCTAAGGATTAAAAGATCAGTTTCTATTTTCCAACTGACGCATCTTTAAGCCTGGTTGTTCATGCGAATGATTATTTTGTTAAAGACTCTGCTTTTTTCCAGTCAAATCCCTCCAAGTGAATGGAGTTTCACAGCCGTGAAATTTAATTCAAGCACCTTGTATTTAATATTAGTTTTTTTTTTTAATCGAAATAATTGATAGGGATATTATTTTCCTTTATTTTTTCTAAGATACTTTGATCAATGCATAGATATTTCATGCATAGATCTTATGCATAGTTATTTCATGCTTTACAGCTATCTTTATAGGCAGTGAGAATTGCTGTAGGACATAAACTTGCTATTCATTTTTTCAGTCCACATGATGCACAACATTGCAACCTAAAGTGACTAGCATCACATAACTTCATGACTTTGACCACATGGCAGTATGTCGACTGATCATAGCAGTCTTCTTCTTCTGATGCTGTAAAAATAACATGCAATACTTTGTTTCAATTCTTCTAAATCACGGGCCATGAAAAGGCTACAGATAGTACTTAGACCTTGTGTTGATACCTAGTTTATAAATTGGAGTCTTAAAAGAACAAAAAGTTCATAAAGCAAAGTTTTTAATGGAAGAGACCTCTTCCATTGTTTTGATTTTATTTCAGATTTAAAATAAATTTTACAAAGAACATTAGTGTTACGTTAATGTCTTTTTCATGTACACTGGTGGACAAAATTAAGAGATGGAAGACATTTTCCCAAATATCTCAAAAAATACTGAATATAAATAAATGAAATTTGGTATGGATATAGCTTATTCCGTGATAATAAAGTATGTAAAACAAAAATGAAAGTGCCATTCACTGGCAAGACCTATTGCCAATAAATCCAATGTAGTCTGAACTTAAGGATAAAAGATGACAATAAAAGTGAGCCTTGTACAGTGTGTGTTGCCTTTGGTATGCTGTATGGTCACCCCTGACAGACAGACAGCATGCACAACGAGTATGCATACTGTTAATAAGGGAGTTAAGGAGGACTTGTGGAGGACCCTCCCATTCTTCCACCAGAGAAATTTTTAACTCCAGAATGGAACTGGGGGGAGATTGGCGCATCGCAATAGCTCTCCCAAGAGCATCCCAAGCATGTTCAATAGGATTCAGATCTGGGAATTTGGCTGGCCAATCCATTCGCTGAATATCCTCTCTTTCCAGATACTCATCAACCATGAGAGCCCTATGTGGTCGCGCATTGTCGTCCATAAAAATGAACTCAGGGCCAACAGCGCCCCTGAAAAGACGCACATATGGCTCTAGGACGACCTCTTGCCTGTATCTCTCGGCATTCACGGAACCATTGTCAAACACATGGAGCGGTGTGCGGGTATCTTGCATGTACGAATGAATGTGCGAAAATGCTTTCCATCTCTTAATTTTGTCCACCAGTGTAGGTCACAGAACCACGTTTGACATTGGGGACAAGCAATACCTATGTTCTTTCATTTATAATGATCAACATTTTTATCTTTGTCCTGAATCATTCAAAATTGGCTCAATATCCTGAAGAGATCCAGCGTCCGATATATTAGACAAGATTTGTATCATTTAAAAAAAAAAAATCTTTCTGTTCATATGCCTTTACAAAGCGATTGTCTTTGTAAAAATATAATTAGTTTTATTCTCGTTGATCGCAGTTTTTAATTACAATTAAAAATTACGAGAAAGTTTAGAAATCCGATTCTAGTATCCTTTAAACATATATTAGGGGGACCGGAAAGTAATGTCGTTTCGGAGCATTAAATATTCGTTTGTCTTAAAAACCAATTCTTTTATTTTTATCCATTTTGATTCATTTTCGATTCGGCATTGAAAGGTTGTTATTAACGAGGGCGAATACATTATTGTTTAAAAATAAAATCTTGATAATGCGCCGAAACGACACTACTTTCCGGTCTCCCTAATATAATGTCTTATTTTTCGAATCCTATGAATTTTGTTTCATGAAATACACTAAAAAAGTATCCAACTATATCTAAAATATGCTGAAAATTAAAATGCATAATTATTTCATGCAATGATTGAAAACAATAAAAAATAATTAACTTTAATTAATTAAAATTAATTTTGAATATTTTTATCGTATTTTATAAGTTTAATCTCTTCTAAGCTTCGTATTTATAACTAAAAATCACATTTTCTATCATTATTTAGAGTTCGGATCGGATATGAATATAGGTTTTACACGAACATTACTAATATTGACGTGTCAGTGTGGCCGAGAGGTCAGAGTCGTCGTCCTGGAAAGACTGAGATTCAGGGTTCGATCCGCAGAACTATAAGAAAATATAAAACTCCAAAATAAGCTTTTATTTATTATTTATGTTTCTTCTAGAAGTTTCTAGAATGTTCTAGCATATCATTTCCTGTTCCTATCACTTCCTGTTATTATTCCTATAAAAGACTGAGTGTCTCAAGCCGAGGCCCCAGTTACTTTGTTCACGTTACTTTGTAAGTGTTGAATAAAGCTCTCGTACTTTATAGACTAAGTCCTATTTATTCTACGTGACAATATTACGATGTCCAGATTTTGCCCCATTGCACCTAGAGGCTCACTCTATTAAATATAGGACCTATATAGGCTGAGTCATGATTACAGGAAATTTTCAGTTTTAAAGCCATCTAGAAATATTGCTAAATATACACTGGTTATCATAAATTAAGGAAAAATCACAAAAATAGCGATAACTCTTTCAAAAGTAAGCCAAACCGTGCAAAATTTGCATATGTTGTCCACTAAGAGTAGCTGAGTAAAATTGCAATATGCAAATTAGTGGCGCTGCACTCGGCTTACGTCATCTGCCTGGAGCATAAAAGTCCAAGTTTGAGAGAAAGCACACAAATTTTACTGTGATTGCGACATTGAAAATCTGAGATAGCCAATTCGTAATAATGACCTCTAGGCATCATTTGCCTGAAGAACTACGATGGAGAGCCATCGGGAGACTAGAGGCAGGGCAGAGTCAATCAGAAGTGGCCAGATGGCTAAATGTGAGTCCATCTGTGGTTCATAGACTTTGGAGGCAATTTCAAACCACAGATTCGGCATCTAGGAGGTTCAGTCAAGGACGGCCAACTGTTACGACCAGTGCCGATGACCGATATTTGACATTAAGTGCACGCAGGAATAGAACCGCTACTCCGACACATCTTAGATCCTCTCTTGCTGCAGCCACCGGAAGGTTGGTGTCAACGTCAACTGTGCGCAGAAGGCTCCACGAAGGTGGTCTGTATGCGAGACGACCAGCCATTTGCGTGCCGCTCACATCACGCCATAGGAGAGACCGTTTGCAGTGGGCCCGACAACATGTCCACTGGACGTCAGATCAATGGAGGCCTGTTCTCTTTACGGATGAGTCCAGGTTTAGTCTAGAAAGTGACAGTAGACGTTATTTGATATGGAGAGAACCTGGGACCCGTTATCATCCATCAAACATCCGTGAAAGAGATGCATACGGAAGAGGCAGTGTCTGTGTTTGGGGAGGCATATCCTTAGGAGGGCGCACATACCTCCATGTCTTTCCAAGGGGAACCGTGAATGCTCAGGTTTATCGAGACAACATCCTTGATGCTTATGTGCGCCCATATGCCGGGGCAATTGGTGATTGCTTCCTGTTACAGGACGATAACGCAAGACCACACAGAGCTCGCATTGTTGATGATTATCTTCAACAGGAAACAATTACTCGCATGGAGTGGCCAGCTCGATCCCCGGACTTGAATCCTATCGAGCACGTTTGGGATGCTCTAGGGAGGCGTGTATCTGCCATCAATCCGCCCCCTCAGACCCTTGCCACGCTTGCAACTGCTTTACAAGAGCAATGGCTCTCACTTCCTATTGAACTGATAGACCGCATAATTGAAAGCATCACACATCGCTGTTTGTGCTGTATTGCTTCTAGAGGCAATCATATTCCATATTAAAGGTACTTTTTCTATTGCAAACCGATACTTCCAATTTGTTTATTTTATACATGTGCTAATTTCTATACTACTATTAATGTCTGATAATTTCTTTTTATGTTGTTTAATACCTTACTATGTGTTGTATATTGTGGGTAAGTTTCATAAAATTCCATGTGTAATTTCTTGAGTTATCGCGATTTTTGTGAATTTTCCTTAATTTATGATAACCAGTGTAGATTGATAATGGCCTTTTAACCCATATTTAGCCAAGATTCTCGAATATTGATCCTATGACGACCCGAGTTACAGGTTACAATCTTACTAGGGAATTTTTACGTATGACTGACTATAGTTAAAGTATTGAGCTATCATGATTAAGGACTAGGATTCAATCCTCACAGTGGTTACTTAAAGCTCACCCAGCTTTAAATCGATGGTTACTAGCATGTCTGGGGAGTTAAACAGGCATTCTGCGCAGTGTTGAAAACTTTACCAAAATCATGCCGTTAGTCACGAAATTGTGAAGGCCCACAACGGGCTGTTGCGGGAATGCTATTAATATTGCACATACCGAATGGAACCAAATACGTTTCAATTGTAGTTACATTTCTGCTTAAATATTTGATTATATCTAAGTCTATTGAAGCTAACCTTTGGGAGACAGCTGGTACAACAAGCCTAACTGTCTCTTTTTTTGTTTTGTTATAAGAGTATTTAATATATGAGAGACGTGTGATGTTGTGTTGAAAGAGATATGTATATTTTAGATAAAACAAATATGGCATCACAAATTAATACTTTTTTTAAATACTTTAAAAAAATGCCTTAGGGTACAACTGTTGTAGCTGCCGTCTCCAAGATATTTGTACCAGTAACTCTTAGGTTATTTTTATTAGTCTAAACTTATTTTAGAGAAATTTTGGCGAGTAATTATTAGTTCATTAAGACAAATTGTTGAATGAGAATGTCTTACCATCGGTGCATGGTGTTCGACCACAAATGGAAGAAGAAAGAGGAGGCGGTCCTTTGCAAGCATTACTAGGAGCAGCTTCCTGAGTATTGTGCCACAAGCACTGAACCCTTCTACTTCGAAAGCCTTTATTTCCGCACGTGGCTGTACACTGTAAAAAAAATAGTTTTGTATTTCTATAACAATTTTATTTCATCAGATAAACCCTAGTTAAATAATTAACTAACCTTTTTAAGCTCAATAATGTACTATTGAGATAAAAAATTACTTGGAATGGTGAAACAAAATATATCAGTTAGTCAAAATTTTACAAAATACTCTCCTTACTTCATTTCTTTATATGTACCAAAACATGACTTTAAAAAATCGTTTTTGAGAATGCCATTCAACATTCGTCGCGAATTTTCTTTTATTAATCGAATCAATGGACTCAAACGGATACCGTTAATAGGAAATTTCAATTTCGAGAGTAAGAAAAGCTCAAACAGAGCCATATCTGAAGAACACGGTGCTTGTAGGGACGTGAGTGTTGAATGTTTTACCAAAAATTGAACGAATAATAAATAACTTCAGTGCAGGGTGTAGGAAGGCGCGATGCGAAACTCAAGAGGAAACAAAACTTTCGACGAATTGCTTCACACTAACTTCACAAAACATTCAAATAGAATCTTCTTTAACCATTCTGACCAGTGAGTAGGTACACAATACTGCGACAATTAAAGAAAACAATAAATATTACTTTGATTTTTGAGTGACTTTGATGTAGTATTTTCGGTCTTTTTTAATTTTTATTCCCCCCCCCTTTTTAAGAGCTATTTGATTGTCTGTTAAGTTGTTCCCGTAACCAAAGCTAAGATCCTGGTTTCATTGCTGGTAATAATGTGTTTTTTTAAAATAATTGTCGAATGAAAAAATCTCTCGTGCTATTTGAACTCGTTTTTTTTTTTGTAATAAATTCAAAGTTTTTGAAACAACTCGAGATGCGATGCATCGAAACCCTAAATCTTTTAAAATTGATTTTACAGCCGTCGTTAAACAACCGACATGTTCAATTTCGAAGCTTTTTAATTTTGAATCCAATCCAGAAGACAAGGGAACTCTTAGATCAAATATTGGGATAAATTTGTCTTCATGGACGACTTTTTGATGGACTTGCATCTGTGTTTCATTGAGAGGAAAACTTCCCACTGTTAGCCTGACTGCAAAGGGGCTCTAACTCATGATCTACCACTGAGGATACTTTACGTCAGCACTGTGGTCGGTGCAAGCTGGGTGCGGAATTCGTATGGACCAGCCATCTCTGGGATTCGAACCCGGTTCACCTCATTGGAAAGCAAACGCTATATCCGCTGAGTCACCAAGGCTCTGATCTCACTAGTATAGAATTTTCTTACTAGAAAATATTTATGTATGTTTTAGGTAAATGCTGTTTGTAATATTGCAGTATTTTGTTACCTCAGACCAATGCCCAGCTTTCCAGTATCCCTTGCAATTGGTGTTAAAACATTCTCTTTTCCTGCGTGGTCGCTTTCTGTTGTCGCAATGACTCGGAGTAACTGTTCTGCTTGCAACGGCGCATAAAACGCTTCTTTTCTGATAAGCTGTATTCCAGGACAAGCAATTTTTTGTACTGCACTAAAAATACATTTACAATATAGTCGTTTTTTTATTAACATATAAATATTATGTTTTTGCATCCAATTAAACTTAGTTCAACTGTAAAAACTTAACATAGCTTAGGCTATAATCCAGAGTGGAACACTATCGTACCGCTAATGCTATGAATGCATGAATAATTAAGCAATTTTGGCTACTATGATGTGAAACGGTGTTTGCAGATCTCTAGACATGTGACGTCCCGCATGTTTACATGCGCAAGCATTGTTATAGTCGAGAATATTTCGTAGTTATCACACCGCGAAAAAGATATTAATTAAGCCTAAATTTTAATTTTAATATTTTACAAATAACGCAGACTTCTTAGTGGGCCAATGAAAAAAAAATCAAAGCAGCTGAAAAAAAATAATAAATCAAAATAAAAGTCTTACACGCACACACAAGACATTTTTTTTGTAACAGCATACATATAGGGTAAACCAACCAGTGAAGGAACACTACCCAGTGAAGGAACATTTCATATATATTGATTAAAAATAAGAATTTGAAAGTTTTTTTTTAGATTGATTGGTAACAATAGCTTACTGCCAAACAATAGGAAGTCATCTAGCAATATTTTGGATTACCTGGTCAAATAGACTTCTCTGGAAAAATTTTTGAATCTGTTATTATCTCTGCAACACCTTGTTTCATTGAAAAAATTATAAGGTGATTGTTTGTATTTATATGTTTGAAGTGGAATTAATTGCATGTAGTAGTCTTATTTTTCTCACTGTGAAAAAGAAAATTCAAAATATAGTTATTGAAGTTACGTTTTATTTTTTTTAAAGCACCATAGCATAATCAAGTACTGAGATAAGGGGGTGTTCCTTCACTGGATCACCAAACGATGAAAAACCAGTGAAGGAACAAGTGTTTCTTTATTGGGTTCATTTCCCAGTTAATGAAAATAAAAGAAATTTTTTAATTTTCTTGTACGTTTAGTCATATTATACATCAAAATTCCGTTTAAAAGACAAAAAACAACTTCTAACCAGTGAAGAAACAGGCATGTTCCTTCACTGGGAATAACAGTAATGTTTGAAATAAGATTTTACATGACAGTAATTTTGACATGATAAGTAATTCTGCTATATAGAGGACAACCAAAATTTTGTTAAAAATTGTATGAATAATTCCTGAAATAATTTCAGTTCAAAATGTTAATTTAATAGCTAAATTTATGAAGAAATTATAATTTATATTTATTAATGGGGTGTGTAGTTTCATCAAATGTTAGGCAACTTAATAAACTATGTTTACAAATCGAAAACTAATTAAATATAATCATAAAAATTTGAATAGAACAATTTTTCGCTGGCTTTTGCACCAAGAACTCCTAATATGCTATCATTATAGGATATCAACGTGATTATATAATTCATAAAAACGACTTTACAATGTTAGAATTTAGAAGCAAGCTCCTCAACAAAAAACAGAATTAAACATAAACGATACTCAATTTCTTCAGAAGCTTGAGAGGAAAATCCCTCAAAATATGTTGCAAATTTTTAACACAGCATTGACTGAAGAGTCTAATATCGAAAATATCCAAGAGCCTGTACTTTTTTCTATATGGAAGAAGTACGTATTAAAAGAAGACCACTTGGTTAACTCAAACTTAGGAACTGAAGCTAGTATTGATAATGAATGCATTTTAAATATCGAATTTTAAATGAGTCCTCAAGCTGATCCTCTCTTAGTTGAAAAAAGAAATGATTCTAGAAGTAAAATCAGTACTTCTGAAGATCCTCTAGATATAAGTCAACAAGAGATGGATTTGCCTCAAACTTCAAGACACCTTTCCCCCGTCTATTTTCGAGAAAGGCATTCTAGAAATGTTGCTGAAAAATCAGAAGTTTGGAAGAACCATTTACATTGGCCAAATATTGATGATAAAAAGAAAGGTCAAATAAGAAGAAAAGCGAATAAATTACTTTTTGCACTAATTTCAGAGAAATGGCAAAAATTTCACGAGGCTGAAAGATCTAAAAAAAGTTTAAACAAGAGAACATGGAAAAGAAAAAGAAAGAAAAAATACTTAAAAAAGAAAAAAAGCTTCAAGAAATAAGAGGAAAAAGAGCAAACAAAAAGGTGATAAAATAATAATGATAATAAACAGCATCGGATGACATAATGATTTAGATTTGACTGTCAAATTATAAGAAAGAATGATTTTCTTTTATTTATTTTGTATTTAACATCACTTTAATTTCTAGTTCATGATTACAGAAAAAAGTTTGCATTTTACAAGTACTTGTATGTTATAATTTCACAAATAGTCTTGTTTTTATATATTTGTACGCCTAAAAAATTCATAAAGAGCATTAAAAAATAACCAAAATTAAGTGTTCCTTTACTGGGCAATTTTGTGTTCCTTCACTGGGTAGAGCCGTTCCTTCACTGGGTCTTCTTACTACTTGTTATTTGAACCTCCAAAACTTTAAAACAATATTATGTAAGTTCTCTGCAATTTTTTTGCATAGTTTGCAATTAGTAACAAATATGTTGACACTGTCATTTAACTGAAATTACGAATTTTGAAATTAATATGATTTTTTAAAAGGCAAGCGAAGCTTAAGTGTTCCTTCACTGGTTAGTTTACCCTACCAGACTACTTTTTAAAATTGCAAACTAAAAAAAATTTTCTTCTCTACTTAAATGTAAAAAATGAAAATTTATTGCAAAAAATATTTTAAAAAAAGTGCTATTTTTTATTTCAGAATTACTTTGGTTAGAAGAGATAGTTTTAAAATAGTTTTAAGTATAATTCTATTAATATGGAACAACTCATAATAATTTCAAATCAATGCAGAAAAATGAAAAATTTTATAGTATTGCTGCATTAAAAATATAAGCATTATCAATTAATTAATATTCCCTCATTCCAATATATAACATAATTAAAATTTGTAATTGAGTTTAAGATTTTTGTAGTCAAAGGATTTAAAAAAAGGGTAAAGTAGTAATTTTAAGGGATGATCCCTCAATTCATCACTTAAAATTTCCATGGTATAATTAATGCTGTTGATTGGAATTGATTCAAATCACATGAAAGAGACGAATCAATAATTATGAAATTACTCAAGTCCTTCCTGTAAGATTTGTTTTTGTATTTGCTTAATATAATAAATTAGCAAATGACCCTCGAATTCACTACCATAAAAATTTGATAATATAGTATTGTTTATTGAGATTCTCCTCCTCTGCGAATAAACACTATCGATAAGCGTAAAAAATTGTAGATATGACTTAACAATAAATAAATTATGACTAAAACAAATATTTGTTTTTCTGCGAGATTAAAATATAAAAATCATGACTATAGCGTTGTACTCTCGAAAAGCCTCAGAAACGTTAAGGCTCTTCAGAAAATAAGTTCTTAGTCGAAATGTCGACATGTCGAAATTCCGTAACTATAAAAGTATCTAAAATGAGAGGTATTGAATAATCCAAATAAAACAATCTCTTAACACCTCTAATTATCAACCGCCACCCCTTGAATGCTATCACATCATAAAATTGCTAGTAACCACATTATTTAGCGGTAACTGTGTAAATATTGAGCTATATCTTTAAATCTTTTAAGTTGTTAAATGACCGTTGAAAGAACTACAAGAACATAGGGTTAAGTAGTTGATTTACCTCTGACCAATTCCCAGTGATCCATTCTGGACAAGGTTCTAATTGGCAATAGCGAATAGTTGCAGGTTCAGGTAGGCCACCTTCTAGACACAACCCTTTCAGTACAGTTCGTGTTGTGTTGTTCATGACTTTAACCCGACACTCAGATGTGCGGACCTGTTTATGTAAGAAAAAAAAGTATATAATTTTTTACATGATTTTAGGAAACAATTGAAATGAAGCTTATTATGGGATATATTAAGTTGTTCGGAAAATAATTTCAAGTCCTTTTTTTTATGAAAATGAAAAGGTTTTTTTTTTAATAGTGAATTAGTATTTTTTGAATCACATATTGCTATCTTTCTGGCAGTAGCGTGATTCGACGAGCATAAAATTTTGTTTTTTTTGCGACAAAAAAACTGATTTAGATGATATTTTACCTCCTTATTATTTGAATAAAGCCTTCACTGTCGAAATTTTTTTCTAAAGACCTCAATATTGTTGAAGACAATCCATTTCTCGTCCCCAGTGACGATGTGCTTCAAAAATAGATAATTTTCTTGACGTATGAGAAGCAAATCACGGACGTCAACACGACGGCAGGAATTTCTTTCTGTAAGAACATTAAGGGGTCGAGGTTTAAGATTAAACCTTAGGCTTAAAGATCATGGGCGGTCGAATTCAATAAGTTTAATGTGTCAGCGATCACACGGGCTGTTAGTCGCTAGTTTGCATCAATTAATGCTTTATTGTGTCTTTGTCACGGCGAAAGACCGAAATCTGTGGTTGTTGACTTTCACCGGTGAATGTCGACAAACACCAAATACATCGGTGAAAGATCGAATATTTCATTACATTCTTGTACATTCGGACCCTCACCGGTGTATGTCGACAATCACAGATATGCTTTGGTGAATGTCCGAAATATTTATTACATTCGATTTGATATGAATTTATTCATGGATTCGATATTTTAACCCTACACTGATGTTTTTTTAAGGTTAAGTGCCACTGCCCGGTATACCCTACACTGATGTTTTTTTAAGGTTAAGTGCCACTGCCCGGTATACATTTGCCCGGTATACCCTGCACTGATGTTTTTTTAAGGTTAAGTGCCATTGCTCGGTATATATTTTCCCGATACTCCAAACACTGATGTTTCTTCTAATCTATCGTCAGTAAGTATTAAAATATAGAATAAATATAAATATATCAAATAAATATAATAATATTAACGAATAAATTAATATAAAATTGGATATAACAAATATTTCGGACATTCACCAAAGCGACTATGTGATTGTTGTCATTCTCCGGTGAGAGTCAGAAATAAGGGTAATTAGCAAATATTTCGGACATACACCAAGCGACTACGTGAATGTTGACATTCACCTGTGAATGTCGACATTCTCCAGATTTCGGTGTTTCACCGTAACATCTTCATAAGCTTCAAAATGTTTTATTGTTATTATACACAGTTTCAATTACTGATTCCATTGGGAATTTTCTCGTCAGTTACCATTACAACTTCATCTGCGATTTTAAAGTTTAATTCTAATCTAATTTTTGGTTACAATTAAAATTCATTAATTTTTTTTCGCCAAAGGGATTATTTAGTAATAATGCGAAACGTTAATTCGTATGTTTTAAAATTTTGCTTTCTTCATAATGATCGCACATATTTACTGGACAAAGTTATTAGTAAATCTTATTATAAAAGAAAGTATATATAATATATTATTTAATAATTGTAAGATGGATAGTAAGGTAGATACAGTTTCAAATATGTTTATCATAAAACGTTGCGTAATAAGGTAATGTGATGGGATTATTTTATAATAAAGAACATTTTTTTTTAAAGTTTTAAGCCTTTAATTCGGAATAATAATCAAGATAATCTGGATAATAATCAAGATAATCTGGATAATAATCAAGATAAAATCTGGACTTTCCTTACATGTCATGTGGTTTTCTAGCCAATAAGAATGTACTGACTACTGTGAGAAACGATTTTCGAAATGTATTTTTTTATTATTTTTTTTTTTTTTTTGTGTTATATAGAGAAACAGTTTTGATGTCTTTCGGAGAACAAAAAGTGAAAAAAAAATTTTTTGAATACTTGTCATGCTTTTGGAACTATGAATGCTTTTTTTTTTTTTGAATTTCAGCTAAATATTTTTATCAAATCGACCCAAACACCAAATTGAGTTTTCGTAAACAATTTAAAGGGTGTAACTTGAATCTAAACATCTAACACAAAACAAGTGTGAAAAGTTCGCATCATACTTGAATTAAATGCTTTTCAAAAAACAATGTTGGACACTTAGGATGTGGTCAGTACAGTAACTTGTTTACAATACAGTACGAGTTGTTGTATTTTACTCTATTGTACATCTACTGAAACAAAAGCTTACCGTAAGCATATATATGTATGTCTTTAGTTGAGCGAGGAGGATAATTGTAGTTTAATTTTTAAATCTCTGTGAACTTTTTTAAGTGATTTTATAATGTACGATTTCTATCTGCTTCGTTATTGTTATATAAGCCCAGTTGAAATTCGATATCCTAGCCGAAAACCGCGTATGTTTGATTTACAAACTGATTTCATTTTCAGATACATTCGAAAGTACTGTTTCTAACTTTATATCATAAAAATATAACTTTGCTGACTCTTAAGTGTATTTTATCTTAAATAAAAATTTTAATCTTACTGAATCTAAAAAATGGCGGCAGCTGCTTTACGCCAAGTATTATAAAAGAACATTCAGTTCATGAAGTGAAGTCCAAGAACAATGAATTCATGGTGCTTCCCTACACTACTTTGGTGTAAAGTAGTTGCCACCATTTTCGGTGTCAATATACACTAAAATATTTTACAGTGTGCAAAAAGTCGTTAGAACATTTTCAGACGTGGGTATTTCCAGAACTAAAGAACAAGTTCATTGATATCGGTGGTTCCTTTTGAAGGGTTTCGTGATAAAAAGAGGTATAGAGTGGATAGTGAAGAAAAAAAAGACAGCAATGTTGCTTTCTTATTTCGATGATAACTGTTTCGTCCTCTTCTCTTTCCTTATTTTGGAGCATAAAACAGAGTATCATCTTTCTTGTATCATCTTTCAGTAGTAAAAACTAATACTAAAAATAATAATAAATTTAAATAATTTATCTTACAAATAATCTTAAATTGTTTGACCATGTTTCCAATCATAGTTCCGATTCATTAAAGGTATATATGAAACATATATTACACTGAGACACTGATTTATAGTATGTATGGCTAGTTGTTCAATATAATGGACGTGCAAAGAAAATTAAAGTGATTGCAAACCTGAATTCCTGCTTCTCCACATGTATGTGAACATTTTGACCAATCGCCGACAGCCCATTCATATCCTAAAATGACTGGATCGGATTTAGAGCGCTCTTCAGCGAAATGTCTCATATTTACTAAAAAATGACGAACTTGTGGCAGTGTAGAACGATTTGTTAGTTTTTTGCTTTGATTTTCTTCATCAGGAGTTGAGGTTGACGAGAAAGACGATATTGAGCCTGTAAATACAAATATATATATATATATATATATATATATATATATATATATATATATATATATATATATATATATATATATATATATATATATATATATATATATATATATATATATATATATATATATATATATATATATATATATATATTATATATATATATATATATATGCACACAATGTAGCACAATAAACACAAAAAGTATAAAAAGAAAAGAGAGAAAAAGGAGGAGAAAAATTAATAAGCTTTATTAACTGCGCATAAGCTGATAGTATATAGATCTCGTAACATAAGTTAAAATATAGAGAAAACATTAAAAATAATAAGGACTACTGAAAAATTATTAAAATAAAATATCTTGAAAAATATTTAATTTTTTTTTATTTATTTAAAAAAAATCTTATTAAAAATCCGGAAAACAAAATAAAGAAAAGATATCATCTCTTCATCAGCTCACGCGATTATAACCGCAAAATAGAGTGCTTTCTAATATTGTGTCACTATAGCCAAAGAAATATATATCAGTTCAATAGTGTTAGGAGCACTCAAAAAATTGAAACGGAAATAGAGCACATTAAGCAAAAAGTATATGCAAAATAAAACATATTAAGCAAAAAACAGAAAATAAAATTTAAAGAAAATACAGAAAAAAAAAACGAAACGATTTAATTTCGTGTTTTTTTCTGTATTTTCTTTTCCTTTTTTTGCTTGATATGTTTTATTTCGTATATATTTTTTACTTAATAATAAGTTCTATTTTCTTTTAAATTTTTTTGAGTGCCCCTCATATTATTGTATTGGTATATTTTGTTTTTGCTATATCGATACAATATTAGAAAGCACTTCTTTTTGCTGATGTAATCGCTGCTGAAGAGATTATATCTTTTCTTTATTTTATTTTCCAAATTTTAAATAAAGTTTTTTTTTAAAGATAAATAAAAAATTTTATAAGCGTTCTTAAAAATATTTTATTTTAATAATTTCTCTTCTCTTTTTATTAGTCTTTATTATTTTCAATGGTTTCTCCATATTTTATGTTTTTCTCAGTACCCTGCTGTACTAGGTGCTCAAATAAATGACAAACTATAGAGAAGACGATTTTGTCTTAATTGCGTTGACAGTTACCTTCTTAATTGCTTGATTGAAAATCTTAATTGGATTAAGTGTTAACAGACTTAAAAGGGAAGTTAGAAGTTAGCAAAGTAACTTAATAGACTTGAAAGAGAAATTAGCAAAGCAGTCTTAAGTCTGTGTTTTTGCGAAATCTAATTTTTAATTCTCAAATAGCTTTTGTGGATAGTAAAAGAAGTCAGTGCTGACTCAAAATATCTACAACGGCAGACGGTTCCTGAGTTAGGTTCCTCTGACCATCGTGCATCGTTCTGACAATCGCGGATGGTTTTCGTGTGGTTTACCTTAACGTGTGACGCATGTGGGTGGACATCTTTTTATTCATACAATTAGCTTCAGAATTATGACGAAAAACACAAAGTGTAAAAGTAAGATAAACCCCAGTGTTTTGACAAGTCACTCAACTTAAATACTGGGATCATATTTTCAAGATTACATTCTTAATATTTGAGAAAGAATCTTCGGTCCAAAAAATTTTTTTTCATTAAAAAAGAAAGCTATTTATTTGTCAGATATTCTTATTTAAACAAATTTAAAATGAAACAAAATATTGATTGATTAATTTAAAATATTGCCCCGAATTACATATAAATCAGTTCATTAGATCAAAAGTTAAGTAGAATAGTTTGTTTTTTTCCTCCTTGCTTATTGCTCGAGTTTGATAGAACGGTTCATTCACCCAGCGAATACGCAGCTCTTAATTCATTCAAAAGCGCCATCAAATTATTTTACCTTTTAAATATGTTAATTTCTTTAGATTAAGGAAAACATAACTAAAATATATGATTACTGATTGATTAATATTATTGAAAATAATTATATTAAATTGTAAGAGTTGATAAATAATTATTTGGTGCGTATAAGATAAAGTAAATTTGTTTATGTATTATAATTAATAGATTGGAATATTTGGTATATGTACTAATAATTGGATATAGTCATGATTAAAAAGGTTAAATGATAGGAATGTCGTGATAAAACAAATTAAGGCCGAAAGTATATATAGGTAATTAAATTAAATTAAAGGGGATGTGATCGTTAAGGAAAGTGGTAGTACAATGCTAATGTGGGATAACAATAACCCAATAGGTCCAAAGGGTCACAAAGTGTGAGGTTTGAACAAATTGGATAAATTGGTATCACCGAATTTAGAATAAGGGTGAAACTAAAAAATAATTAAAGATAAAAAGATGAAGAAACAAAGTCATGCTATATCCAGATATAAGTATTTAAGATAAATGGGGTAAATTGATGTTTCCAATATTATCAAGAATACAATGCCCAAAACAATAATAAAAGGGTACTCACCATACATAAGGACATATTAAACAAACAGACATCAAAGGAAGACGGGGAAATAAGCACTTCAGCACTACATTCAATTATTAACAAATTATTTTTATTTAGTAACAAATATCGATCGTTACAATTACTACACAAGAATGGCGATTATTAGAAATGGGTGATAAGGGAATTAAAACAATGAAGGCGTCATACATAAAAGTAAAATATAAAAGAACGAGTAATTTAATCGTTAAAATAATTATGAAAAGAAAACTTAAATTTGAGAGGACTTTTAATGTTAAAGAAAACTTAAAGGTATAAACTGTTGATTTTAAATTTTTCAGAAATTGATTACAGCTATGGATTTAATTTAAGATAAAGGTTAAAAAAAAAGGTAAAAAAGAAATCCCTCGATACGGACCGAAGTCCGCATCTCGGAAAAAAAGGAACCCAGCCAGAAGGCTCGAGAGAAAGAGAATGTCTCCAAAAGTGACTTAAAAATTCCTTAACTGGGGTAGACCAGAAAAACTACGACCAATTAAATTTAAAGAGGCGGAGAGTTTGAAATTTAAAGTAAAGGGATTGGCTAGTTAGCCCCCCTAAAATTAAAAGAGGAAAAAGAAAGGCGTGAATAGAGGGGTTGGTTGACTTTCCCCACAGGAAGTGCGATGACCGCAACGACCATGAGAAAGGTCACCAAGAAAGTTAAAAAGATTGCTAAAATAAAAAAAGAGGAATAACGTTTAAAGAAAAAATTGAAGGCTTAAATAAAATTAGAAATAAAATTGTCACATTACATTAAGTGTATATGTGACATAAATAAATATACATTTATTTACACTTTTTATTGTTTATAAATCTCTGAAATCTACACCCTACTAAAAAGAAAAGACCAAAGACTAACAGAATGTATCAAAAAGATCAAAACAGTGGAATATTTTCAGAAATATACATCTGATAAAAATTCGAGTTGAATGCTTTTAGAAAACAAATGCAACGACTGCAAATTTAAACAAAGTCATAATTTCTATTTTTCTGACAGCATATACTTAGAGGCTGTTCTGGTGTCCCATGAAAGATGCCTTTTAATTGGAGGTACCGTTCTTGCTTAAAACAACCAAGTAGTACATTTAAGCTTTGCATCAGTGTTATTCGTTATTTACTTTTTAAAATAACGAATTATTTGAACTGTATTAAAAGCATTCTATAATAGCAGATAGGATAAAAAAAAATTTATGACTTCTTATGTATGACTTATCCTAATTTTGGGTTTAGCTTGTTACTGTAGGAAATTGCACTTAACATTCATGAGGTTATGAGTTCGATTAAAAAGCAGAGCTCTGGAGTAATATTTCGTGATTAAAGTGTTGAAAATAAGATTACCCAAGACAAAAGTCTTGATGGTACCATCAAAGAATTATGATGGTTTAATTAAGATTCTTGATGGTTCAACATATGTTGATGGTCACCATCATACAACAATTTCCATTCAGTTTTGATGGTTTTTGATGGCTCAACAAATTTCCATCATTACAAAATGGAAAATGATGCTTTATGTTATGATGATAAACCATCAAGCAATGTTTGATTTTTGATGGACCAACATAAGCCTTCATATTTTGATGGCAGATGTTGTTTTAC
The DNA here is from genome assembly GCF_982258835.1 of Parasteatoda tepidariorum. Taxonomy (NCBI): domain Eukaryota; kingdom Metazoa; phylum Arthropoda; class Arachnida; order Araneae; family Theridiidae; genus Parasteatoda; species Parasteatoda tepidariorum. The sequence continues at coordinate 57,306,511 of NC_141759.1, forward strand.
CATTATGATGGTCAGCCAACAAGTTATGTTATTTTAATATTGGACAAACAACAACCATCAAAATATGATGGAAGATGCTGTATGGCTATTTTGATGGTCCAGTAACAAGATGTGTTTATTAATGTTGGACCAACAGCAACCATTAAAATATGATGGAAGATATTGTTTTGCTGTTATAATGGTTGAGCCATCAAGTTATGCTTTGTATTGCTGGACCAACAGCAATCATCAAATTAAGATGGAACATGTTGTTTTAGTACTATATATATAGCTCAACCGCCATGTTTTGTTCGTTGTAGTTGAACCAATAACAACCATCAAAATAAGTTTGAAGATGTTGTTTGCCTTCATGTTGGTCAACCAGCAAGTTATGTTTTTATTGTTGGAAAATTTTGACTTGGGTAGTTAAAAGGGAATCCAGAAAAAAAATTGGTGTGAAAAATATTAAGTTTCCTTAAGATTGCATTGCCAGAGACATTGTAGAAAGAGATTGAGATTCGTCGAAGATTAAAATATTGTAAAACATTTTTGAAATAATCGGTCAAACTTACTTGTATCTGAATAGTATTCGGCATCTGGCTGTCTTGTTGGTAAAGGTTTCACACGTAGTACCACGTCGCTCCGAAAAGCTCCGGCCAAACAAGTATAGGTTCCAGCATCAGCAAAGTTGACTTTATGAATCCTCAAGGCCCCTTTGCTGGACACTGAAACGCGTGGCCATCCACTTGTAGTAGATGGTGGTATGCGCAGATGGCCCTTGAACCAAAGGACCCTGCTGTTGTTGAGTGGTGGATCAATGGGACAATGGAACTTAGCGTTTGCGCTTTTGAAAAGAATAGCTTGACCTGAAGCTTTTAGAGTCACGCGTCTGAAATTAGAAATAATATATTAAAATCAAGAGGATACTTATCATTACTAGCAAGATATTTGAGTATCTGTAATCCACATTGAAAATAAACAAGTGTACTTTCTGTGTCTTAACATGGTTTTTCGAAGCTCTGTGGACAAGGTGAAAAAAAGCTTCAGTTTAAGTGACTTTACACTAGAAGCAATACGACGATGTTAAACTATATATGTCATCTTGCCGTGAAGAATTATCTGGGTCTTTAGAACTGAACAAATAACTTAAATACTTATAAAGTGATTAAACTTTTTTAAAAATCACCAATTTGGCGACATTTTCCCACCTAGATAAAAATTATCAAAATTTCTGCTTATTCTCAGTTTTCGCAAATTTTTATGAGACGCAATGCAAATTTTTTTGAGTAAGTTTTTAAACATTACAAAATCAGACCATAAACTCATTTTATTTTTACAAAACAGTGGCAGTCCTCCATATTGACGTTTTGTGCTATAAGGTAGAATAAGCATAGACAGCGCTAGCTTTGGATAGGCTAAACTTGTCTTAACTGTCATGAGTAACAGTTGCAAACTAACAGCAGTTATGATAATAGAAGTGAATGAAGGCTGAACAGTACAATACAGATTTGGTACGGTAGTAACAAAAAATCATCATAATCATTTAGGAAATTTTCTTAAGGCTTTACCAATTGGCATACATCCGTTTGGTAAACCTACTTTTAAAGTGTGAACAAGTTCGGAACAGCCTGCAACTTAGGTAGGAAGAACCAGATTTTTTCGAAAGTTCAGAAGTTCTCCCATACTTCTGCGTATTATGCAGATGATACTGCGATACTCAGTAAATCATTTAATCCCAATAACGCTATGAATAATATACAGAGATGCCAACTTGCTCCGCTTTGCAAAATATTATTTTCTAACGGTAACGAAATTTAAGTCATTTTTAGTTTGGTATTTATAATTTTAATTAATTTTTCCACTACTAAATATCAAAAATCATAAGAATCATATAACATGCAACCTAAAAGCATTAATTATTTGGTTACTGTTTTTGAAAGTAGGCGTAACTATGCTAATTTTACAAGTTATATATTTAATTCGCTACCACTTTATTAAAACTTTTCCAGAGAGCGGAGCAGTTGGCATCTCTGAATATAAGGCAAATCATCCCAAATATCGAGGAATGGTGTGCAAATTGGAAAATTTCCACTAGCACCAGTAAATCCTCATTACTTATCATGAGAAAGTCTAACAAGAAGAAAATTAAAAATAGTAACCTCCTTCTTTTCAATGAAGCGATTCCTGTTGTAAACAAAGCCACCTACTTGGGTGTAATTCTCACTCATAATATGAATTGGAATTCCCATATCTCTAGAATATCTGCTAAAGCATAAGGTAGCATTCTACTCCCTCAAACCAATTCTTAGCCATAACTCAAAATTAACTCTAAAAACAAAAAGGACCTTATAACTGCAATGTATAAGACCAATAATTAGTTATGTTGCTCCTGCTTGGAGTGCCCTAACGATCACTCAAAAACGCAAACTCGAAACCATTCAAAATAAAATGATCAGGAGGTTCACGGAAGCACCCCGTAGACTTAAAATGAGCGATATCCTCAAAGACTTAAACATTACATCTATGGAAGAACACATAGTTCTTTTATGTGCTTCCTTCTTCAAAGACGCAATAAGCTGCACAACCTGCAATTACAATCAAATATTTGACTTTGAGCTACTCAGCGATAACATTAACCCGTTTTATCCCGACTTTTTATATTGAAGTGGTGCAGAAAGTGGTTTTCATGAAAAAAGTGGTATAATATGCTATTTAACTAAATGGCTAATATAAACTATTTGTTCAGTTCGAAATGTCCCTGCACCTTATAGTAATACATCTAGTGATGGAAACTTAAATCACTAATAAATTATGGTGGAAAGGAAACTTTTAATTCTCCTAGATAAAAGACAAAATTGAAACAATTTTCATACCACAATATATGTTTTTGAAAAAGGAAACTGTCCTATAGATATGACGCTGGGCACTAATAGGTTAACTACAGTCCGGCAACGGTGTTTTTTTCTCTCTGACGGCGTTCTATCTCAACGTTTCATCGCTTAATTTGTAAATATTTCTTCACTATTTAATCAAGGTTCCTGTCTGTGCACCAATGAAACCCGCAAGGGGGGAGGCGAGGCAGGCAGGAGCTGAGATTATATTTCTGTCTGTATGTATATTTTCTTTTTGCTTATTTTTATCATGCAATGCCATTTTATTATACCCCATTGATATGAGCTTCGGCTGAGTTTTCTACTACTCCACTTAGACGAATGAGTTAGGGCCCCTGACGGAGCCGAAACTTAGATAATCACCTCACATAGGCATAGGCTCCCATACGCAGTTTTTCTGAACGTTTTTCACAATTGCACGTTGTAATTTCTCCAGTTTATCGAAATATCTCGATTCAGTGTCGGATACATTATTCATTCTTCGATGAATTTCTTCAGGCTTTGACCTTTAACACGTTCACGCCGGAAAAAGTGTTGTTGTTGTTGATTTACGTCGCACTAGAGCAGCACAATGGGCTATTGGCGACGGCATACCCTCCAACTGCTACGGAATTTCCGTAGTTTTAGAAATCTTCTTTTCAGACGGTAGCAAAATTAATGTCTTAATATTTAAAAAAAAATAATTTTAGCGTAACTTGTCCACTATTACTTATAAAAGTGCAGGCCATATGGCTAGATTCTTAAGTTCTGATAAAAGTTTTATGAGAGATCCATTTGCTTTAAAAATTTCTACTTTGGTTCGCTACCACTAGAAAGAATTATTTTCAAAATCCTCATAAGTTGGCGGGTATGCGACGGTCTGGGATACATCCCTGAGGATGATCCGAAGACATGCCATCACAATTTTGATCCTCTGCAGAGGGGATGGCACCCCTGCTTCGGTAGCCCAACGACCTGCGTGCGAAGTCGAGCACTTTACGGTAGCACAGTTTAACGAGGACCAATACCGCACACCCTCGGTCCCTACGCAGACTGATCCAAGTGGGTCACCCACCCACACACTGACCGCAACCAGTGATGCTTGACTTCGGTGATCTGATGAGAACCGTGTCTTAACGGGAAATACTGGTACGGGAAATGACTGGTACTTAATATACTGGTACGGGAAAAGAGAAAATACTGGTAGATGAACTATTTCAATATTAGATAATATTCGGGAGGAGTTAATCTATTCTCAACAATAACAATTCTCTGTAAGGAAATTTATCACGGCGAAGAAGCAATTCAATATAAAAATTGCATCCGTTAAAAAATAATTGGTAGTTATAGCTTTTTATTATTCCCGGAAAAAAACTAAAAAATAAAATTTATTGTTACCAGTTTTTACTCCAGTGCGCTGCCAAGATGAGACAATCTAGAGTGACCCACCGGTGGGTCACCCAGGCGTGAACGTGTTTATAGAAAAAAAAATTTGTATTTGTTTTGCTACCAAAGGTCGTCAATTGTCCTTGTTTGAATGTAATATATTTCCCACACACATTTGAAAAATGAGCGAATACCTCTTTTTGGTGACGCACTATTTGCAAATACTCTGCTTTACGCTCTTGAAAGAAAACTTTTTAATCGTCTACATTGTACTGTTTATTATTTAATTTTATTCAGTCCCGACTTTTCGTCTTAAAAATATGCAATCATCTGGCTTTGCATCTCATTTACTGTTAAGCCACCTAGGATGAGACTTGCAGGTTGGATATATTGAATGCAACAGTTTGTTATTTGACATTGGCTTACTATTTTACTGTTCGTTTTCTTTTGTTGAAAAGTTACGTATCTTGCCTGATTTAAAGATCAACGTAAGCTTTAAAAATATTTTTTCAAGATTAATTTTATTAAAATTGTCGTAAATGTACTATATTATGAAGTATGAGTCGCCGATCTATGGCTTTGCAGTCCAAGTGAAACATGAATAGTGTATTTGGCTCTGTTGTTAGTTGGCTATGGTGTTGGTTGAACAAGGATCACCAAAACACACTCCAAAGTGTTATAACGGGATACCTGCAAGTGACGTAGTGACCTCGATCCTGATTGGTTGTTGAAACGTAGCATTTGTTGATTGCTATTTAGAGTAAGCCAAGACCATCATGTATCAATTCTCTTAAGTGTCACATTCTATATTCTGTCACAAAGATTTCAATTCTTCACAACATAAACCAACTTATTATGCATCGAAGTTGTCAAGTACACAAAACAAAAATATATCACGGTTACAGTAAAATGTATGAACAAATAATAAATCAAAGTTAAGTAAAAGACGTATACGAGAAAGAATTACATTTCAACAAATTAGATGTGTTATTTGCGCTGTATTTAATTAATTTCACACACACGTTAATTAACATATGGAGAAACTGAACTGGACTTTGACACGCCACTTTGTTTATAAACGATCAGCTGACACTGACGCCATAGGTCGCACCTGTGGGTATCACTAATTTTCTTCTCCCTGAAGTGCAATTTATAAATCTTCAGAGGAAGGCATTGGCTCGCATTGGGCTGTCTGGCCAACTATGATGATGAAGTGCAAGTACCCAATTACCAAAAAAAGTTAAAGGTGATTGTATGATGCCTCTGGAGGAGATGTGATTCTTTATTGTTTAATGAAACCTCGCTTATATGTCGCAAGAGAAATTCCATACTGTTACTAACCAGAGGAAATAATTTAAAATCTCGAAGGAAATTGTCAACAGTTCGCGCCCTGTCTTCTGCATGATATTATCAAACTACACGTGAATGATTATGGCAAAACTACAGGAATTTGAACTTCGTCATCGTCTTTTACACTCCCTGGACTTTCTGACTGCCGAGTCTTTCGAAATTTGGACAACTTTTTAACCCATTCATTCCTCAACGAAAAGTGGTTTAAATGAGAAAAACACTTATGAAAAAAAAGTTTATCTATTTTTTTATATCTAGATGATATTTTTTTTTTCGTTGCTTATTATTTTAGTTTTGAAAAAACGCTGAGCTTTTTGACACCCAATCTATTTATAAATATTTATATCATTGATATGTAATGTTAGGCCGATCTACTTTTCTGCAGAATAAATCCGAATAACTAAACACTTTGACTCACAGTTTTTGTTTCTGGAAAAAGAAACCGTACTCCATTGGACGCTAGGCACAAACAGGTTAATAGAAAAAAAATTCCGAAAATGTTGCAAAACTGGACATTCAGGAATTCATTGAATCTCGGCTATCAGGGTTCGACACTGATGCAAACTGCGCTGGATTCGCCAAATATTTTAAAAAACGGTAGAAAATTACAAAAATTAAAGTCTGCAGATTTTCAATTAATTTTGCCAACATTTTAAAAGGCTATACACGACTTAAATGTCTTGTCTTGCTTTTGGATCTGGGCACCTGAGCCGCGAAGCGTCCCCTATCCCATTCACTATGTAGTATTTGTCATTTTGTTTGGTTTCGTTGAGGTTAACAGGCAATGTGGTTGCTGTCAGGGGGATTCTAGCACTTTGCTTGAATAAATAATAATAATGAATATGAAACGGAGCAGCTTGCTCTAAACTATGTGTGACTTGAGTTTTGAATGTTCGTTGCTGGTCAACGTGGGGAAACGCTTGATATAACTTTCAATATTGTAGTTGTTTAAGCTGATATTATTGGTGGATCTGTGATAAGAAATTTGTTAAAGCTTTTATTTATTTTGATGATTGTGATCTGAGGCGTCGGATGTAAAGTGAGCAGCTATTGGTCAGTATTTTACGACTTAAATGTAAAAAAATAGCGCTACACTTAAGTCTGGGAATTATTTAGAAGAAGTGGTGAATAAAAACCTTATAAATCGAGTTTACTAAACCAAGAATCATATATTAAGAGACTTATACTTGAAAATATTTCTCCGTTTTTACCACACTGCCTCCGACATGGCAAAAATGTAGAGAAAATATTGGGTGCATGCTTTAATAAATAAAATAGTTCTTTATGACTGTTAGCTGTGAACACATTTTTGAAATTTGTGCGATCCATACAAAAGTTTAAAAAGTGGTAGCATATCCACCTCGTTTGCGCCCTGTTTTTCAAAGAAATTATCCTTTCGTGATTTCCACAAACATAAATGTTTCAGTATATATGTTAAAGTACTACAATCGTTCGTCGTGCTTTTCTTTTTAATTGAAGTTGTAGCTATAATGACAAGTTTGCTCCAGGTTTTATGAAATCTCGCCAACTAATTTTCTAATCTGTAATGCATTTTTTTTGGAAAAGTTGTCTGCGTGCACTGTGATAAAACAACATTTTTTTACTAACCTCACACGGACGGCTTAATACAAGGCATTGTAATCTGGTAAATATTCAAAATACTGAACAAAAAAAAGAATTTTATAATATTTAAGCACCAGTTTTTTAACAAAATCTATGTTATTAATAAAAAAACTTTACGTATTGCACTTCACCGTCTCTTGTTTTCCTAATTAAAACGCTGGCTCCGTAGCTTAGCAAGTTATTGAAATCAGAGAAACAATTGCGAGTAGAAAAGAATGAATATTGAAATTGTTTAACTATTATCACATATGCTCATCACAAAGAAGGCTTATTAGCCAGCCCTTGTATTAAAGAGGAACATCAGAAAGATACAATCCAGGGTCACAGTAAGAAAGTAAAGTTAAAGCGGTTAGCGTTTTCAGAGCGGCAAGGCCTCTCTGCCAGTGAGTCTCCATCCACAATTATTGTATTTCAAGCGTGCACCTTAAAATGATTTTAATAAAAAAGAAATAGTAACAATTGTTTCATATTATAAATATAACTATTTCGTTTAGTTTAGCGAGTTTAAAAGTGAAGTTGTAATTTTAAAAGCTTAATTTAATTATCAAAAAACTTTTTGCAGTGATGTAAAAACTTTTTTGAAAAAAGTGGTTGGAAATTAGCATTTTAGCTCTTCGAGACGGGCGGTACATTTTCTGGGTGAGGACAATAAAGTTAAAGGACATAAAATTGGTAGTCCAACCAGCAGTTCATTTGTGGGTGAGGTAATAATAGTTTCATTTATGTAATTCACCACTTCTAAGTTCAAAATGAAAATTACTTAATTACTCTTTGAAATAATATTGATTGTATGAGTGGTAGTTATCAGGACGGCCGTGTCTCTACTTTAACAGAGCCACACTTACTTACACATATACCTCAAATTTTCTTTAACTCGCCCACCTTCTGTATGCATTTCCAAACTGTAAATACTGTAAATATTCATTGGTGTTTATTTTCCCATTGTACTTTAATTTTACCTTTTTTATGTGCTTTTTTATTACTTATAATTTTGTTATTGCCTAATAATGGCAAAGTGCCATTTTTCTTCTCTCAAAAACTCTATTTTTCTCCCCAAACTTTGATTTTGTCATATATGTTTCGTAGTTTAATTTCAGGATGAATGGGAAAAGGGCCGTAAGGCCTCAGACTCCCAGTTCCACTACAACGACCGAACGTACAAACATTGATTGTATGCGTTAGAATCAAAATAAGAAAATTCTGTCAAATTAGCCATGACCACATTTGAGTTACCGCTTTTAATTTTATTCCATCCTGATTCTGCGTGAATGTATTTATGACTCCCCCGTCTCGAAGGAGTTAAGCAACGGAAATAATTTCTAATGAAACTTTAGTTTCAAAAAACATATTTCAAATGCATAATTTCAGATCAAAATTTAACTAGTGCTATTCATTTGGCAAACTGGAACTGAATTTACAGAGCTGCTACTATCTAGAATTTTTTTTTCTTTCAAATAGTAGAAAAATTAAGTAAAGTATAATCGATGTTTTATATTGTTTTATCTGCCAAACAATTTTAAATTCTAAGGTCATCCTGATTCTCTGCGAATTGTATGTAGGTGCTAAACCTGATAAATGGTTTGGTAATGCTCAAGTAAAAGCATAATTTAAATATATTTGTAGAAACTTTGAAAAACCAAAGCTACCACTTTTTGACTTTTCCCAGTTAGTAGCAACCCTGATTTATTACCTGATACAATCATATTAATTCATACCTGTTCGGATATTTCTGAACAAAGACATTGTCAAAAGGAGACTCAACCAAAGTTTCCGTGTTGTTACTGCTCTCGGTAATTGCTACTGGCATCTTCGTAGTCGTAGTGGTTGTCGTTCTTGGTAAAGGTGGACAAGGTTTCAGATTGCATTTCTTGACTGCTTTCGGCCTAGTCTTAAGGCACTTTGAAGGTGGCAGTTGAATTGCTTGATTGAGAGGAGCCAGGATTTTTTCGCAATGTAGTTTTCGTGTTTGGAAACCTCCATCACAGCTTCTTGAACACTGAAAATTTATTGATTTCGTATGACCGTGATGGCTTGTCTAGATTTATAATTTTTCAATGCTTGGGAAAAATGAGTTTAGCACGTTCACGCCGGGAAAAGTGAAAAATACTGGGACGGGAAAAGAGAAAATACTGGTAGAAGAACTATTTCAATATTAGATAAAATTCGGGAGGAGTCAATCTATTCTCAACAGTAACAATTCACTGTAAGGAAATTTATCACGGCGAAGAAGCAATTCAATATAAAAATTGCATCCGTTAAAAACAATTGGTAGTTATGGATTTTTATTATTCCCGGAAAAAACTGAAAAATTAAATTTATTGTTACTAGTTTTTACTCCAGTGCGCTGCCAAGATGAGACAATCTAGCGTGACCCACAGGTGGGTCACCCCGGCATGAACGTGTTAAGCGAGGGACGAACAGAAAAGCTATTGAAATCTGTCGAATTACTAGAAAGGAAGAAGAGATGGAAAAAAAATTGATTGCGTAATCAAACTGGGATGCGTTTATGCTAATCTCTTTTTCTTTGGCAATCAAATAGGTTTTTCATGTTTTTTAATCCCACCTTCTCCCTCAATAGTAATTTGTTAGATTTCAATAGCATACCTGACACCTTTTACAGACTTCCAAAAACGATTTTTAGCAGTGGTGAGAAATTACTAGAGCAGGTAAAAACTCAATTTCCGATGACGCATTCATAACTGGTGTTAGCTCTTGATATCTGCATTTAAATTATTTAAATATAGTGGTAGTTGAAAGTATATTTAATCAAATTTGTAAAAGCAGTAATTAAGCAAATTTTGCTGCACTCAAAAAAGTTGGCATGTATGAAATTGAGTTTTTTTTCACTCTAAAGAAGAAAATGCAACTCGATTGAAGTTGCAAATGATTTTTTGTTTAGTAATAATCAGCTGCTAAAGAAACTTAGGAAATTTAAAAAATAAAATAAATAAATAACGAATGAATTTTTTCTTTGCAATTTTAGAAAATAGCTTAGATTATTAAAAAATAGACATTTTTTATAACAACATTTAATTTTTTTTAATTGAAGTATTTAATATTGTAACAGGGTTTTTACTTTTTAATTAATTTTAAAGGAAAAAAACATATCAAAAAGTACTTTTTCAAAGCTTGAGTATATTTCTTTTGTCATAGCTTTTATTAAAACCATTTCCACAATATATTTGGAAGTAGTATAGATACAACAACGCCTATATTATTAAAGTATTGCCACGCACTTTCCATTTGACGTTCGCGTTCAGGGACATTTTTTTTTGTTCACTTTTTCATGACTGCCATATGAAATTGAACGCCAGTCGTATGTTTGAAAGTGAAAATTAGCACATTTTATAACGGTTTTTTCATGAGAACTCTCGACGGCTGGAACCGTTATTTGCTCGATCATCTCGATATTTTTTTCGCTTTCCAAACAAACAAAAAACAATTGATATGTTAACAGAAATGTTACACCGTTTTTTTCCGATGTATTTCTGAATAATTAACAAATAAATGCTCTAGTACTTACTCTACGTACTAATCATGTTCAATCCCTTTTTTATTAACTCATTGCTGACCGGCAACTTTTTTGAAAACTTCCCCATGTGCCCGACTATTGTTTTTGAATGTGGATGTAAAACAATATAAATAAACATTAAACTTTTTTAATGCCGTTTGATAAAAAGTTAACAATCACCTATGTGTAATGGTACACCACAAGTTTTGCAAATTTATCAGGTTTTGTATCAAGTTATAATAAATTGGTACAGAATTAAATAGTAAAACTTGAAAAGTAAGGAAAGTTATGCCCACTTTTTAAAATAGTCACCACGAGATCACTGCTAACGAAAACACGAGTTAACTCGTGACCGGTCACCAACGTTTCGCCACGAAAACACGAGTTAACTCGTGACCGGTCAGCAATGTGTTAATTAAAATGTGCAGACCATGCCTACGGGTCACGAAAAGTTTTGTGGTTGTCATTCCAAATTCAAAGATTTTTGAGCTATTTTTAATATATAATTACTGAAATGAAACTGATACTGATCAATAGAAATCAGTTTTTAAAAAGAAGTGGTAATTAACACATCCGCAATAAGATATTTTTGCTTATTTAACACGGTAGACGCTTACAGGATAGCTATACTGCCGTTCAATAGAAAAGTCATGAGATTCTTATATATTTGGCATTTTTGTGTAATAAACTACCTAACCCTTTTTTTTTCAAATTTTTTTTTGCTATATCAGTTTTTTAAATACTATTTATTGCTTGTAGCATTATTAAAAAAAATAGTTGCCATGGCACTTTTCTCGAAATCTCACGTGAAACACGGTGTTTTATAATTTCAGTAACCGTCATTAGTCTAAATATTGCCTAAAAGCAGACGTTTATATCCGTCAATTGCGTCAAAGTGTGCAATATATAGATTTTTTGATACTCAAAAAACTTTAAAAATGGATAGGTTGCAAAAACATTGCAAAACCAGATATTTTTTATTAAAAAACAAGGAGTCATAAACTATGACTATTACAAGAGCTCCTTTTTATTCAGCCAAAAAAAAAAACAGAAAAGAAAAAAAAAGAAAACTGAGATCCCAAATAAGATCCCTATCTTACTTATTAATTGAAAAATCCTGCTCATGAAATGTCGATGGCATTTTACGCTGCGCCAAGCTAATTATTAAAGTATTAAGTACTTCCTATTCTGCCCGATATTTTTTAAACTTAATACGATCAGCCAATATACCTTTATTCTATTTCGAAAACGTATGGTAAATTACTCAATTCAATGGAATTTTCTACGGTTTAATTGCAATAAACCTTTGATAAGGCTATTCAACATAAGCCTTTACTACTCTAGGCTTATTGAAAGCTGCCTGAAACAAATCAAATCAATTGAGCAATAAATGATACGTTTTCTTATTAGCTTAAAGATGGGTTCACCGCAATAAGCTAAGAGAATGCAAGGTTGGTTAGAAAATGCTGGAGAATTTAGTCTGACGATGGCTGTTTGCAAAAGCTGGATAACTCAATTAGAGTACGGCATTCGAATTTATCATCTGATTACTACGGAAACAATATTTACTTTGCTCCAGGATTCTGCCTTCCATGCTGGTGGACAATCGAACGCATTGCATGTGTCAGAAGTTTTCGGTGGCTGGCCAGGACATCGAGTTGAAGACGTTTCTTCACCATCTTTCAGCGAGATGCATTTAATTTGTCGTGTTTTCAGACCACCTCCACATTCTTGAGAACAGTTTCCAAACTCTGACACATCCCATCGGTAACTATAAAGTAGGGGGGAAAAACGCAATTATTTAAGAGAATAAAAATGATTTGATGACGCAAAAAAAGTTTAAGAGTTCCAGGAAAACTGCAAAAAAAGAACAGTTTTATTTCTCTTTATGGAAGAAATAAATCAGGGCCTTAAAAATTTTAAAAACTATAAGGTAACAAGAAGAAGACTACTCTCCCTCATTAAATGCATTTCCGATCAGGATTAGCACGTTGAATGCCATGGAGGTCCCCAGTGACCGGCACTGAGTTTGCTCATAGTGCTACGGGGTCACCGGTGTCCAGCGAATCCAAGAATTTTAGAAACACATAATTCGAGTAAATTTTTAATTTTTTTATGTTATTAACGTTACTAAAATGGTTTGAAGAAATTAATGCAATATAGAACACACAAAAATAGTTTTATTTATATAAACAGATTTGCCAATTTGCTTCGGACAGAGAAAAAATATTTTCAAGTAGTAGTTTATTAATTGTGATTTTACAATTAATTAACTGTGAATAAACTCAATTTAGTAGATTTTTGTCCACCACTATTTCTAAAGAATTCGCAGACTTATATAATTCACCACTTTTTTCGAAGGTAATATGCTAAACCTCTTAAAAAACTAGAAAAATCTGTCTAATATTTGCAAATTTAGTTTGTAGTTATTTACTGTTTGGCCATATAGGCAAGCCATGCAAACCTCTTAAAAAACTAACAAAATCTGTTAAATATTTGCAAATTTAGTTCGTAGTTATTTACCGTTTGGCCAGATGGGCAAGCCATGCAAACCTCTTAAAAAACTAGCAAAATCTGTTTAATATTTGCAAATTTAGTTTGTAGTTATTTACCGTTTGGCCAGATGGACAAACCATGCATAATTAGAGTGGCATTCAACGTGTTAAATATTACTTTTCAAATAAAATATATTAGAATAGAATTCTGCCCTTCCAGACCTCTAAGCGTAAAACCTAACTTAAAAAGAGAAAAGTATTAAAGAAAATTTACTACCGCTATTATATGTTTCAAGACTCGTGGAAACACAGTAAATAAAATGGAACATGGTTGAAATTTTGTATTATAATAGCAGGCAACATGTAAGGTCAAGGAGGGAAAAAAATTTCTCGATGTTGGCAACTTTTTAGTTTTCATAAATCTTGGTTTTCAACGTTTCAAAATAAATAATAAAAAAAAAATGAAAAAAAAATTATAAAATAAATAAATAAGTTAAGACTAAGAAATAAATAGTTTTAATACATTTTTAAAAAATTATAGTAAATCGTAAAGCGGTTTGTTATAGTAATTTATGATAAATACCGAATTTTTTTTTATTTTTAAAGACCATGTCAGACAAAAAATATTTTTAGCATGATTTTTCCCTTTCTTTATTTTATTGAATTTTCTTGTATACATGGATAAGAGGAAAAAAAACATTATACTCGTACATAAATATTTCACCCCAAGTATAAGTTTATGTGCTTAGAATGTCTAAAAGAAAGTTCTGTGAAATAGACTCACGTAATGGGACAGGGCTGGTCATTACAAACTTTAGAAAATGGTTCAGGTTTAAGAGATTGTTCACATAACTGTGGTGAGACTTCCACTTCATCTGGAAGACGCAAACATCGGATAATGGCACTGTGACTTCCTACAGAATTAAATAAAAGAGCGAAAATCAATATCTGTGTATCTTTTTAAAAATATTTCAAACATTTGGAAATTACATAGTTGTCGTTATCTCTAAGCCACTACACACCGAAGAGCCATTACATCATGACCACCCTCCATCTATAACAATGGACTAGCCCAGATTTTCATGGTTTCTTGCCCAGGAACAATGTTTTCATGGGGCACATTAGGACACATAATCCTCATAGAACAATCCCTGACGTCTGTAAGCTACATGAACATAGTTGCAGACCAGGTTCACCCATTCATGGCAACAGTTTTTCCTGCGGGGGATGGTGTTTACCAACAGGATAATGCACCATGCCATAAGGGTCGATTCATCATGGATTGGTTCGAGGAACATTCCAGTGACTTTCAAGTCTTGTCTTGGCCCCCAAATTCACCTGATCTTAATCCAATCGAGCATTTGTGGTCCTATTTGGAAAACCAAATTTCGTGCTGCCACGCTACCCCCTCTCAATGTGAGGGAATTGCAGGACCAGTTGGTGAGCGCTTGATACCAGATACCTCAGACTACCTATCAGCACCTTGTGAAATCAATTCCACGACGAGTGTTAGCAGTTTTGAGGGCTAAAGGTGGTCCTGCGTGTTATTAGCAGGGTGGTCATAATGTAATGGCTCTTCGGTGTAAATAATATTTTATTTTAACGTGTTTAGAATTCGTTACATTAAATGATCGACTAACTATACTCTCACCCGAAACGGGATATTATATTACGACGTCGTCGACAATAAATTCGTCCTCACAATATAAAATAAATACATTTAAAAAAAATACTTTCACGTGTTACATTTTCCACGACCGACGAGAGCCTGGTATCTAAAATTTAACCCTTTCCATGACAACAAATTACGATTGAAAATTTTAGTCAAGCAGGTCTTTAACAAGTGCGACCTTAAACAGTTATTTAAAACGACATAATTTAGCTCTTTGATGTTTAAAGAACTTAGCATGGTTCCGGTTACTCTGGTGTGCTCTCACTGATTTATTATTTTTCTAATTTATTATTCACTTTGTTTTGTAAATTCGATGTAAAGTTATTTTCCACATCACCACACATAAATTATTCAAAAGTTCATATGAGACGATTCTTCTTTCCAGCTCTCTCGTGGTGAGGTTTTAAAATGCTCACAAAACTACCACAAATTCTGAAAGCTTGAGCAGTGATTCTCAACCTTTTTTTTGTGGCGGCACACTTTTAACGATTTCGAAATTTGACGGCACACAATGAAAAAAAAATTAGTTTAAAAGTTTTTTATTTATCTCTAATACACTGTGTTAAATAGTTCGTGATAATAATTTTGAATGTAAAGTAAAATAATACGTACTACAAAAGCACGTTTATTAAGAGATTAATTGTTTCTTTCGACTAATTTTTTATTAGTTAGTAACAGTTATTTATTTTTTTGATAGTTATTAATTGTTAGCTTGTTTTCCGTAGTTATTAACTGTTAGTTTTTTTTAAATTAGCACGATTTCGAGTTGATTTCTCTTTTTTGCGACAAGATCCGTAACAGCACTGAATCTACATTCGACAAGATAGGAGGAAGGGAAGCAATTAAAAAAAATTTGACGTTGGTCCACAGTCCAGGGTAGAGGCGACTGATGTTACCTTGAAGCCAAAATTCTGAGAGACGATCACAATTTAAAAGTTTCAATAGTTGAAAGTTCGACTGATTTCTCCTGAATCTGAACTTATGCTGTGTCAATATTCACAAAAGGGTTCATAACCCATTGAGGGACTTCCAAGGACAAAACGCCCTTAAAACGGTCAGAAAAATCTATGTGCAAAGAGTCAAGATGTTGACAGTATTCTTGTATATCATCAGAGGGAATTTCGCTATTCTTTTTAAGATTGGAAATTTGCTGAATTCATTCCTATCAAAATTCTACCTCTACAAAATGAGTTTTTGTTTTAGAAAGGCAGCAATAGCTGATTTTGTAAGGATCAAATTGGGCTCGTCGCCTTGGAGTTATAAATTAACGCCATTTGTAAATTAGTTTATATTATAAATTATAGCAATCTGTCTCTCAAAGCCATATTTCTGTCTTCCAGGAACTCAAGCCCATCGTCGAAAAGATTCGAAAACCTATTGATATAGGCAGCTTTGGAAAGCCAGTGAATCTCGGTGTGTAATATCAAGCGATTGAATTTTTAACCGTTTTTCTTACATAGCTGTCTGAATTATCAATCGTTTGAGAGCATTATCTGCGAATTTTGTTCACAGCAGATGTAACATATTGCAATGACTGATGCAAACGGCAGCTGAGATTTTTTCCTACTAAATGCTGTTTGTGAATCACGCAGTGAATGGCTAAAATATATGGCGTCCCTTTTCAAAAGGGCGATAAACCTACGAAGTTGACCCACCATTGCTGGAGCTTCATTAGTGGCAACAGACATAATGTTCGCAAGAGTTTTTCTCTTTAAAATAATCATTGACAGTATTAAAAATAGATTCACTTTTGGTATCTACAATCAAGCTTCTTACAAAAAGGATCCCTTGAATAATTTTACCTACCTTTTCAAACCGGATGTACGCCAACGGTACAGCCTTCATTACTCAGCAAGATTGATTAATCAACTTGAAGGAAAACTTCGTAAGATATCAAAAGTTTGCATAAGGAAACTTCAATGTCTTCAGCCGTCTCATCGGTTGTCGCCGCACGGTATCGTTGCTTAATGGGATAGTTTTTTTTTTACATTGTATGCTGTTGGACGATGCAAAACTGTTTCTAAAACTTCCTTGACAGCCGACAGTTTCAACTCTTCGCCGATTGTATGAGTTTCCCAGATTCAGCAATTAATTTCGATATATTTATTATAAGAGGCTATCAAACCGTCGTCTCATTTTTGTGATGAGGTTATTTGTAAGCCTGAGACAGGAGGTGCCTTCAGAAACTTGTCTTTTGAAGTTCATGAGAAATGACAAATCTTTATTTTGTTTGCCAGGAGAAAATTTTTGAAAATACTCCTGCTAATAACGGGAGGGTTTCATTGCCTCATTCGATAAAACTTTGCTACAAAGTAAACACATGTGTAGTTATAGAGTTCGACAGCGATTGAACAAATCCGAACTTCAAGTAAGTGGCACTGTATAGACAAACACTTCTTTTTGTAAATTAACATTGTTGGTGGCAGCAAAATACAAACGATGAAAGAAAATCAACTATTACTCCAAATTAATAAATAATTTACGATAAAGAACTAATTTCGGGCAAGTACCTGGTCAAATAGACAATGAAATCAAATCGAAACTGGGGAAAAATTGTAAGGAGGCTAACGAAAACCATCATAAACACGGGTCAAATCATTCATATTGAAGGAGCATGAGCTTCAATTTCGGCCAAATGGCCTGAATGAGTCAGAGGCAAACATTACTGAATCATGCACTGCGCTGGTTTGGATCAGCGAATAAGTGTCGCATAAATTCGTTTTTTTGCTGGTGCAAATGGTGCATCAGATAATCGTAATTTATTATATTAGTTTAATCATCGACCAGGTTGCCGAGAGGTTAACGTGTCTGACTGCGGAGCCATTGGCCACGGGTTCAAATCCTGCTCAGGGCATGGATGTTTCTTTCTCTCTGTGTGTTGTTCTATGTCCATTCCTCTTTGTGTGAATGTGACCCGCCCTATAAACGGGATTGTGTGACGTGGGCGACGCTGCTCCACCGCCGTGGCTTCGCCACAGGTGCCCACTGGGTAATGAGAAGAGAGTAGCAGTTCTGGCATTTCTGTGGCCAATGGGACAAATCCCAAGTGCCCGCCTTTAAAAAAAAATATTAGTTTAATCTTTTTTTCTTCAAGATTAATTTTAGATTAATTCTATTTATTAAATTAAACTTAATTTAATAATTTTATTTGAGATTTTTAAAATTAAATTTTAATGACGAAACATGCTCAGCGCTCCCTTCCCCCCTACCGTCCAAAACATACCCAACTCCCCTCAGCATACTACCACCGCCCAGGGGGGTGGTATGCCCCCGGTTAGAAACACTGCTTTAGAGTTTAATTGTCTACCACTCTATAGAATATTCTGTAAAAAACGTACTAGTTGACATTCCTGTTACTTTGATGCGTGATGTGTCTTGGTAGATCGAGCATCAAAAGAGTTAACTTCCACACGTAATCCAAAATTAAGTATTTAAATATTTAGGGGAGTGTAGGGTAAGACAAGGCACATTGATTGTGTTGAAATTAATATTATTTTCTAGCGGAAAAACTCTGAATTACACTTTACTAGTCAAGAAGAAGGACCTTTCATATTGGTGTGTTGTTGTAGATTAATTCACGGCGCCAGTGTAGATAAGATTGTTTTGCTGTGTCAACTCTTTAATGTTCTTTTGTTTTCAAGCTAGCTTATTTATTGGTCATTACAGTAATAAAAAATATTTTTAGTACAGCTTAGTATACGTTTACCAAAGGTTTATTCCTTAACAAGCAATAAGGATTAAACCCAATAGTAGAGCACTGTTTCGTTTCATTTCGATAACCTCTGCTCTCTGAGTAGAGCTACTATCTGGCAACTCAAGCTACGACTATCTGGTCTCGCGCGTACAAGTACAAAATTGTACTTTTTGTACAAAAAACCCTAATAACTTCTTCAGATCTTTTTGGGATTGGTTTCATTCAATTCAGCTTGAAAATATACATCGGAAATTAATGTCTCACTTGCTTGTCTTGAAGAAATTCAAAACTTCTCCGTATATCACCCCCCACTTTCCTCAAAAAAAGGGGAAGAGTACAGAGAAAAGTAGGAGAGTTTTTAGATATCATCTAATAACATGACAAAGCCTTTTGTTCAACAAAAAAAAAAAAAAAATAGAATGTCTTGAGTATTAATTTTTCAGAAGAAACGACATTTTTGTTAACTATAATTACTGGGCTTTTTATACAATTATTTGTGCAAATAATTTACCACTAATTAATCCATTAAATAGGATTTAAATAAGAATATTATTAATGAAATATGGTATGGGCAGCTGCTGATCTAGAATATGGCCACTTATCATCACCACGGACGTGGCGGAAAGAGACAAACCGAGACTCCAACACGAAACTCAACGATACAGGAGATACAACGATGGATGGAAATTCCACATGAGGAATGCGGACGTGGCGGAAAGCGTCAAACCGAAAGCCCGAGACGTAATCCTATGACGATTGAACCACCCACGGATCCTATGGAATTAGAGATATATGAGAGAATGATGGAAGCATACGGTGAAGCAAGCGAACTGCTTGAAAAAACAAGAAACTATAAACAGCAAATCAAGTCTGAAATGCAGACTACATCAGCGGAAGTCACTGACACAGAAATTCATGAAAGCGGCCGGCTTTTGGAGCAGACAGTGAGTGTGTCATCCGTAGATTCGGAAAGTTCATCCAAAAATATCACCGAGCCCCCCCTCAAAAAACGAAAACGTAAAAAGAGAAAGAAAAACAAAGCTACAAAGCCTGTTGAAAATTTATCCACTACTACAAATATCAGCCCTCCACCACTACTAGATGTCGCCACTTCCTTGCAGCAATCTGACAACGAAGTAAATCCTGACTTGACCCAACCCATGGAGGATTATAATTCAGCTGCGGCTCCACCCACAATTTCAGAAACAGAACCACCAATCATGCATATCAAAGTTCTAGTCCGTGGACTCACAGCATGTACCAATACAGATCATATCTCCCGTGAATTGGCCAAGACAGGCATTATAACAAGCAAAGTGATTCAGTTTAAAAGAAAAGTGGGCGAGGCCTATCAGCTCCTCCCACTCTTTCTCACAATATTGATCAAAACAGAACAAAATAACCAAATCTACTCAGTAACCAATATTTGTGACCTTCCCGTGAAAATCGAAAGATTTCGTGGAGGGAATAGCCCAATACAATGTTATAACTGCCAGAATTTCGGCCACACACAACGAATGTGCAAATCTCAACCAAGATGTCTAAAATGTGCCGCCGACCACCGTTCCTATCAGTGCCATAAGGATAAAACTTCACCACCTAAATGTTGCAACTGCGGAGAAGCACATACTGCAAATTACACAGGTTGCAGCAACCGTCCCCCCAGGAGAGGCCTTCGTGCAACTCCTGATACAATCCCATCAAGAACGATAGGTCAAGCCCATAGACTTGCATCAATTATCAAAGAACTTAAAGAACTCTTAAAAAACCGAGATGTATTTCAACTGCTGGAAACAATTATGAGGGAGACTACTCCGGAATAATTTCACTTTAGGACTAAAACTGAACTCTTCTCTGACTTTAAATATGCATCTCTATAAAGTACAATTTAATAATCTTGAATGCTTCACACTAGATTACGCCACTAAGGCTTCGCAAAATTTGTAATTTCTTCCTGATTCTGATTACCGATTTTGTATATTCTTTGCTATCATCAACTCTGATTCCTGGCTCTGTAAATATTTATGCTTTCATCAATTTGTCTCCCGATTTTATATATACTTACGCTATCATCAACATTAAACACTCAATTTCAAATTTCTACTGATCATCAATGTAAATATCACAGATTAAGTTTGTATATCATGTTTTCATATCTAATCATGGCTATTTTCAATTTTCTTTGCAATTCATGTAAACCTTCGATCTAGTTGTACTTTCTAGTCATGGCAATATTATTATGTAACCATACTATCATATAACTCAAAATGACTATATACACTGTATTATTTTCATGATGGATGGGTTAGAGGCCGCTGCACGGCCTAGGTACCCAATTTATTTTAAATAAAGTAAGTAAGTAAATATGGTATATATATCGCCTACTAGCCCCCCTGGTCCCTGGTTCGATCCCAACTGTGAACTCACTTTTTCGAAATACCATCCTAATCATCCAGTTCATAATCTCAGAGAATCCTTAGTGAATAATCGATCTTAGCGATATCTTAGTGAATCATCTATCAGTGTATCAATCAAAATTTAGAACAAGAAGGAAACAACATTAACAAAATTATAAAATTTGAACTTTCAATATTGAACTTTAAAAAAAAAAAACTCTTAATATCTATTTTATTAATTATATAAACATTTTTCAATAGATTTATAAATAGATTTTAAAGACTCATATTGTTTTTATAATTTCAACCTTCAATCTGTTAATTAATCAAGCAAGTGCATAGCTACAACTATGTTGCTGAACTCAACATGTTTGTAACTCAATGTATTAATATTTCATGATGTAGTATGGGATAAGGGACGCAGGGCGGCCAAGGTGCCCAGTTTTATTAAATAAAGCAAGCATGCAAATATAGTATATATTATTAAAAATGGTAAACTTTTAATGTGACGATCTGCTTATCGTTAAGAAACGAAAATGATTATGAAGTAATATTGGGAGTTGATAAGCGAAGTGAGCAGGTGGAATATATTACTCCAAATAACATGCATTAATTAAGTTAGAAAACTGCAGCCACAAAATATTTAAAAAAACTCATTTCTTTAATAGGTATCATTAAAAAATTTCAAGAAATATTTATAATTAGAGCATCAAAACTTTTCAGATGCCGCCATTTTGAACATGCACTATAAGTGTTATGAACTAAATCTGAGATGGCCTCTTCTCCGAGATTAAAATTTTCTGCTTCTGTAATTGAAGGCGAGATTGTTTTGCCTATCTGCAGTACTAATAGTGAAAGCCTCCACATGGTTTTTTATAGGTAGTCCGATCAGACCACTGTGAAGGATATCCATTTTCCGAATGAGTCACTTAAAACAAAATCTAGTTAAAATAAGAAAGTGGTAGCAAATATATAACTAAAAATTTGTTTTATTTCTATATATCACTGGTTTGCCTTATTCACTTGTCAACCACTGCAGATTCAATTCTCAAACATATATGATGAATTTCTCTCAATTACTTTTATATAAGGTTTTGGGTTCATGTGCACAACTGGTTCACTTATAAAATAGTCTGCGGGGACTACTTATCAAAGAGGCTTTTTGATGTAGGAGGTGATGGTTAGTGTCGCAAGCAATAACAACATATTTTCTTTAAAAATATATAGTGGTGGAGTGGTGGTCACAATAACATTAATTAATCAAGATTAGTCTCATTTTTTTACCACTATTAAAACTTTAACGACCCCCTGAATTAATAATTATCAGTAGCAATACTATTTAAATATTATAAAGATAGCACAAACCAGAAGGAAATTCTACTTGTTTCCTGGAGATACTTTGTTTCAACGCGTTTAGACTGGTGCTATATTTTTCAAGATAGATTTTGACCTAATATTATGATTTCTTTTAGGCGATTGAAATGTCATACCAATATATTTCAAATTTATAATTTAGGGCCGTGGTGGCTCAAGGGTTAGAACGCTCGCTTCTCAATGAGGTTACCCGGGTTCGAATCCTAGCGATGACTAGTCGATATGAAATCCGTAACCGGCTCGCACCAACTACAGTGCTGAGTAAAATATCTTCAGTGGTAGATGCGATCATGGGTTAGAGTCCCCTTGCAGGCAGCCTAACCGTTTTCCTCTCCGTGTAACACAAATGCTGGTGAGTTCCATCAAAAAGCCCCAAATTTCTCCCAATACTTAGTCCTGAAGTTCCCTTGTCATCTCGATTGGATTCAAAATTTCAAGGATTCGAGTTGAATATCGGTAGTTGTAAATTAAAAAATTGGGTTGGCTGTTCAACGACGGTTATAAAATAAAATAAAATATTTATAATTTGAATTAAAAAAACGACGAAATGAAAATAACGCTTACACATTATAACAAAATATCGTTGAGAGGGCGTTATTTCGCTATTATAACTAAATAACGCTTTAAACAAATAAGATGAAAAAAATATGAGGGTTTCAGTTTGTATATTTAAATCTATTGTAAGTCGCAAAACTTTATTACCTCCATCACAGGATGCAGAGCATGGAGTGAACTTTTCGGTATTCCAAGAATAAAAGGGTTTTTCTTCTTCGATTTCTTCTATTATACTTTCCTTTTCGATTTCAATTTGTTTTCGAGGTGGGTGCGGAGGAGGGCAGGAGCTCGTACAAGATTCCATGTCAGTCGGACGTATTTCTGAAAAACAATATTAGAATAATTTAAAAATGCGATTTTAAATAATTTAAAAATGCAATTTTACAAAATCGATGGGGGAAAAAATAATATAAACTCTGCATAGCATCAGCCAATAAAAACAATCGCATCACGAGAGTAACATAAATAATAAAACAATTAATGCGCGTTATTTCATTAAATTTAAGACTTTGGAAAAAGAGGTCTTGATAAGTTTTAGATACGAAATCTTGATATCTTTATTTTTTTTTTTGCGTTAATTATTTTATTCTCTTCATATCTTATAATAAAATACTCAATGGCAATGGTGCGGATTCGGTTGTAAAATTTTTATGCAGTAGTTGCAGAGTTCAATAAAGTTCAGAGTGTAAAAATTTTAACCTTTTTTTTTCATTTTTTTTATATAAGATATTTTTGCAATTAATTTAAGTTTATACTTAATTTTAAAACTGGTAAATTTATTATTTTTAAATTGAAGTTAAAGCTAAAACTACAGCTATTACCTAACTTACAGTAAATTTTTATTTTATTAGCTTCAAGCGTAAATTGACTACCACTGTTCAAATCAATCAGAGATTCTCTCTAACATTTGAGGTCGAGTGGTCAAAATAAAAAAATTGACCCCCTGGATCACTTTTGATATAACGCTCGGATCTTTACGTTCTAGGATTCAATCCTAATAATTCGAGAGAAAGTCCTCAAGTATGCTAATTAATTAGTGCAGATGATACTTTAAGTTACGAAATCAGACACAAAAACGTATTTTCTCTGAATAAACATACTTGTTTCTCGAAGGATTCGGATATCTGGCTCCTGAAATTTAAGAGGTAACCGCAGTCTGGGAAATATGATTCCAACAGCTTCATGTCCAATATCATCTTAAGCGAATTGAAAAAATTTTGAACATAGCTATAAAATTCGTTTATCCAAAATATAATTCTATGCAAAATACAACTATTAGTATAAATATTTATTATTTTTTATTATTTCATTTAATAATAGTCGAAAAAATTTCAAATTGTAAGGTATACAAATTTTTACATAATTTTGAAGAATGCAATTATTAATCGAAAAATACAAAATTCGAGTGAATTCGTTGAATAGTTCCTGAGAAACTGGATTTTGAAAAAAATTGTACTTTTAAAATTTGATTTCTCAGGAACTCTTTGACCAATTTTGCTCAAACTTTGTAATTTGCCATTTCAAATTTTTGCATTTTGCGCACTGTACATACATACTTTCTAATTGCAACTCCAAAGTTTTTCCTAGTGGTCTTAAAGTTCATGCTTTCAATTTTTTTATTCTTGGTTTAATGTGCATAATTCCAAAGAATTCACTGGAAAGTATTTTTCAGGAAAATCTTTCATCTCGGAAGTTCTAACTCCTGACTCCTTACAATACTTCACGTAATAACAAAATTAAAATTAATGTAAGTTCAATTTGTTTAATTTTTCTTGCACTTAAATTCTTCACAATATTATTATCAGATCTCGGATACATGTTTCAATTACTTACATATAATGGTGATCAAAATTATTTTAAATTTATTAAATGAAAAATAAATGAATTTAAAGTGCAGTACTTTTTTTTTAACAGCTTCACATATTTGAGAAAAATTTTCCACCAGAAGTGGGAGAAGTAGACACACACACACATATATATATATATAATAATTTAAATCCAATTTGATTGGCTATTAAATTGTATTTTCCGGTCTGACGTGATTTTCAAATGGATGCGTTCGAGTCATTGTCTCATCTACATCATCGGGGTTTTATTCAAGCAAACATTTCGTGACTGTATATTATCTTATTCCCAGTCAAGAAAGTAAAAATGCATTTTTGGTTTTTAAGTGACGCGAAAAGCACCATCTCGAGAAAGAAATTGACAAAACATTAACACTTAATTAATTTGGAAATTTTTATGCTTAAATACCTCTTTAATTTCTTTTTAAAGTGGGCATCATATTATTTTAGTATTCCAAACCAATTTGTACCCCTAATTTCTAATTAGCGCGATATAGGCTGTTTTCTCCAACCGAATTCATTTTTATTCCAGTACCACCATTTTACTTTAACCCTTTCATGTGTAATGTAGCAACATTAGTTCAACAAACATTACGAACCACTTAAAATAACAACAAAAACTAATTGCTTTTAAGCCTTTCACTATTCTTTAAATAACAAAGAGCTAAAGCAGTTCGTTTCATTTAGAATGTATTGTATAAACGGCCGTAAGGCCTCAAACGCCCAGTTCCACTACAACGAACGAAGAATGTTTTGTATATTCAAGCAAAGTGCTTAACTCCCCTTTACAGCAACCACATTGCCTGCTAGTCTCAACGAAAACAAACAAAATGACAAAAACTCCACGATGAATCTGATAAGGAGAGCTTCGATCAGACCACTATAGAGGATCCACTAAGCGAACGAGACATTTAATACAGAATATAGTTAAAATAAGAATGTGGTAGCAAATATATGACTAAAATTTTTTTTTATTTATGAATATTATTGGTTTGCCTTATTCAATTGTCAACCACTACAGATTCAATTTTCAAATATATAAGATAAATTTCTCTCAATTACTTTTATAAAAGAATTTGGGTTCATGCACACAACTGGTTCACTTTTTAAACAGTCTGCGCGGACTACTTATAAAAGACCGTGTGGAGGCTTCTTGATGTAGGAGGTGATGCCTAGGCGCCCAGATCCAAAAGCAAGACAAGACAAGAATATACTGGCACATTTAACTCAGACTTAATTCATTGATTGCTTCTAGCAAAATACTTAGCTGAAGAGGCAGGTGCCGCAAGGCAGATACTTCGAAGTTTACATTTACATTGAAGCACTAAACATAGGAATGTACTGCTTGTGATCGCACTTGCCCACGTCTTGCCTGACCGAAGTTTTTCAATTGGAATTTGCTTTTCCGAAAAGAGTTAAAAATGCTTTATATCAGGAAAAATGGAAAAAGAGCATCTCTACAAAGCATACACTAAGACACAACACAAAGACACATTTTACAAAGCATAGAACTAAGTTTAATGACGTCTTCAACCTAGATGTGCTACAAGATACAGTATAAACATTTGCACCAGACTTTTTTCCGAAATCTCGTACTTCTTTCCAAATAAAACACATTCATTTAAGTATCTAGTGTAAATATTTAATCCGTATGTTTTATAAATATTAATTTGACACACTGGGTATGTGTAACAACTAAACTACGTAGTTCTGTTTTATTACAAGGGTAAAGACGACCATTGCTATTCGAATCGTATTTGCAAAGAGCAGGTGGCGTATCGCTTATACATTATTCATGCATTGAGAGATAATATTTCTTTTAAATACATAGACAATCAGCGGGGGTGTAGCTCAGTGGTAGAGCGTTCGCTTTGCATGTGAAAGGCCTGGGGTTCGATCCCCCACACCTCCAGTTTTGTTATTTTTTCTTTTCTTAAAAAAATATTCATGATCAATTTCCACTGCGTTTACAGTTGGTTATTCTTAAATATAATTTTTCATTTAATGGGTTGTCCTCAAAGTTCGTGCCGATTTTCGATAGGTGGAGCTCCTAAAGGTGTGTCAAAAATATTCAAGTGGCAATTCGAAGTTTTCCTAATTTGGCAACCACTTCAGTTTAGATAATATTCCTTAACCCCTTGGGGACGGGTGATTCAGAAAAGCATTCGTACAAAATCAGAATCAAGTTGCAATTAAATAAAAAACGGTAACTTAAATGTAGTCGTTACTAATTTGACAGACTTACTTTGCTTTTATTTTAATTATTGTTAGTTTAATCATATATATAATCAATGTTAATTCAAAGTATAACTAAATAGTTTTATTTTGAACAAAGTAATGGTGAATTAAATAAATCAAAAAATTATAACTCCGCCCACAAATAAACTGCTAAAGAAATACTTTGATTACCAGTTTTATCTTCTTACCCTGATTGATACGGTTTTTTGCTGTCACGTATTTGTGACAGTCGGCGCGAAAGGGTTAAGCATGTATCAGATTTTTATCTATGCGAGAAATGTATCTCATGTAGATCGACCTAATCATGGCTGTATTCACTTCTTTTTTAAAGGCAATTTATGTAAATCATCGATCAAGTTGTACGAATTTCTAATCATGGTTATTTTTATGTTACCACACTGTTACATAAATCAAAATGTTATATTCACTGTAATAATATTTTTAAGATGGATGGGTTAGCATACCTGCCAACTTTTAATCCCTTCCATTATTATTTTTCCAGTGGTATTAAAATGGAATTAAAACTTCAATTTTAAGCAAACAAATACGTTGTATTTGAGAAAACTTAAGTTGACAACTATGATAGTAACGCATATTAATATATGTGCTTAATTTTTGTAAGAATAGTGGTGATCAATATCATTTAAAAATTAAGATTATAAAAGAAAAAATAGTTTATAATTACTACCACTTTAAATATGAAAATAAAATCTCCCGCAAAATGCGGGAGAGTTCGCAGGTATGCACTGCGCTTGTTCAGATCGGAGAATAGGTATCGGTTAGGGACCGCTGCGTGGCCTAGGCACCCAGTTGTTTAAAGAAAGCGAGCTATGCAAGAAATTTCCTTATCTTTGTGATGATCAAGAAAATATAAATTATGCTACTTCTTTAAAATTTTTGGTAGACCTTTGGAAGCCTCGCTTATCGAATTTCTACACGGACGATCCGATATATCGATGTTGAAATTCAAATTTGATCAACATTTGAATTTATTCTTACCGCGTTATAATAATGATACTTTTAAATATCCAAAAATCAAGGAAATCACTAAATTTCATTTAAAAAAAAAAAAGAAAGAAGCGACTTGAAAAATCGATCAATGAAACATTAAAATGAGAAAGTAATTTCACGATTTAATGCTTCGCCAAATATTTTTTTTTTAACAAAAAAGGGGAATATTTACCAAAGCTTGTCAAATTAACTTTTAATTCTTTCTACTTCGAAAAGTTTTGAAAAGAAATTATTCAGTTTTTTTCCTCTTCACTGTAGAGTGCATATTTGATTGCATTTGCATAAATTGAACATCCACGTCAATAATTAGTTTTTATACTTCTCATCGAGCATAAAACGGAAAAATTAAAAGAAGATTCACGTTTCTCTAAGTACTCGATAAATTAAGCGAGATATAAAGATATAATTAAGTGCACAATCGATTTTTAAAGTTATGTTGTGCAAATGCGTGTTTTTAAAGAAGGGTTTTACATGTTTGTGGAAAGAAACATGTTTTCAGAATTGCATAAATGTTTCATCTTCTCAAAACTACTTTTAACCCATTACTTTTTCAATAAATTGGAATGTTTCCTTAACTTCAGAGACTTCAACTATTCCAAGTGCGGTTGTTGCGAAATATTTAATTCACTGGTAGTAAAGTAAAGCAACATTTTTTTGAAAAAAGTTGATTTTTTTCAGAAAATTTATTAGAGTATTAGCATTTGTCTATATGACCTTACATAATATCTGATTAAATAACTTGCGTTTAGTTGCTGACGAAATTTTTTTAATTCTAATTTATCGTCGAAATATAAACACATAACCATTGCTACCACTAGGAAAAATATTTTTTGAAACTACGGAGAATCCGTACTAGTGGGAGTCTGCTTCAATTTAAAGAAGAGATGAGCCATGTTCTCACGGATTAATGAAGGTCAGAGTAAGTTCAACATAAGTCATAGTTTTAAAAAGCTTTTAAAAGAAAATAAAAAGTAAAATTGCTTCAAATATGCATCTTATAAAATCTACTGAGTAGAAAAAGTCGAAATTACAACTACTACAGATTCATCCTAGTTTCAGAAAATAATATTCCTAGTGGTAGCATGGGTAATGTATTTATATTTTTATAAATTAGAATTAAAAGAATTTTTTCCGCTACTGAATACAAATAATTTCTTACCCAAAAAGTTTTTTCCTAGTAGTGGTAACTATAAAAATGAGCAATAAGTATACAGTAATGACTAGTAAAGTAATAACTATTAAAGTAATAATGTAAACAAATACTTAATTCACTTTTAGCCATCGCTTAAAGCATGAGTGTTCTTTATATACTATTTAAATAAAATGGTAATAAGAATTATAGTAAATGAAATTTGTTAAAACCTAAATCAAGTATGAATGAAAAATACCACATTAAATATAAAAATTTTTCGAAAATCTAAAGAAGGTTGTCAGGTTTGTGTATGAAAATTCTCTTATAATTCGATAAATCTGAAAAAAAAATTTCGCAACAACTTCGAGTAGTTTAGGAGTTCAGGAGAGTGTATTATTATTCCAATAAAATAGAATTTAAATCATATAGACACATTTTTAACAATTCTTTTTCAATAAATCAGTTGGCCAACCTCATACCTGCCAACTTTTAATCCCTTCCATTATCATTTATCCCAGTGGTATTAAAATGGAATTAAAACTTCAATTTTAAGCAAACAAATACGTTGTATTTGAGAAAACTTAAGTTGACAACCAGGATAGTAACGCATATTAATATATGTGCTTAATTTTTGTAAGAATAGTGGTGATCAAAAACATTTAAAAATTAAGTTTATAAAAGAAAAAATAGTATATAATTACTACCACTTTAAATATGAAAATAAAAACTTTCGGAAAATCCGGAAGAGTTGGCAGGTATGAAACCTGTTGACTTTTACGTTCTTTAAAAAAATGTCCCAGTGGTAGTGAAATTATTAATTAAATTATATTTTTGACAAATATTTAATTTACGTTTTACAGAACACTATACAGTGCTGGTGCTGGATATATTGGGTAGCTCAGTGTTTGGCGCGAGGTGCCACTTTCTGATTCGTCGAATCTGTAATGTACTGTGCTGTGAAGTCATAATTGATTAAGCTTATGCTTGTAACAACACAGTGCCTCGCAAGTTTTCGTTATATACGTTTAAACTACAAGTATTTAAATGCAGTGGTAGTTAAAATTACAATAAATCAAATTTGTTTAAAAAATGAAGTATGAATGAAAAAAATTTTGCTACTACGTAAAATATCAAAATAAAATCTGTCGGAAGAAAATTGGCAGATATTGAATAAATTAGTTTGGTATTTCTTAACCACTATAAATTTTCATTTAAAAAACAGGGACTAAACTACTACGAATTCGTCATAGTTTCAAACTACTTTCTTTCAGTGACTGTAAACTAAAGCAGAATTTTTTGCAACAAACAGACATTTAAAAACAAAATTACTAGAACTTAACTTAACCATTCGTCTATACGATTTATATGTATCTGTTTAAATTACTTGTGTTTAGGGAGGACAAAATTCTTTTAGCTCTGATTTCTTAAAATATAAATACATTACCCTTGCAACCACCAGGAAAAATTCTTGTTTGAAACTACGGAGATTCCGTAGTAGTTAGAGTTTTTGATCAAAGATATAAAAACTATCAAGAGAAAATACTAGTACTGTCAGTTTTCTGAAAAAGAAAAAATCTAGCATACATAGTTCCAGTTATAAATTTTATTTTTAAAATAGATAAGAAATTACAATTTGAAGAGGTTTTTTAGGAAGGCTAAGGCCCTGTGCGAAAGCTCCATTCAGTAAATCATTCTTTCTTTGCTGGATAGAAATAAAGAGCTGAAAACATTTTTGATCCAAAAGACCAATATATAAAGTACTAAATACAGCATTCAATTGAGTTTATAAGTCTAACTTTTAAATTTATTCCTTTATTTTTTTAACACAAAATAATCTTTTAAAAAAAGGACTTTCGGCCAGAGTATCTTTTAAGATAGTAGAGGATCACGGAATTATACTCTAAATACATATCTGATAAATTTTACGATTTTTATTAATGATAATCAGCTTTCTACAAAGGTCTTTATATATTGGTAGTAAATTAAAGAGTAAAACTTCTAGAATTAGGAAAATTACGGCTACTCTATAAAAGTGCCACCACTAGATAACTGCTATAAAATTGCATTTGAGATGATGCTCTGAATCTTTGGGATGCGTAGAAGTGGAAAAATTACTTAAAATGAAAAATGCTAAACTAGAAACAATTTAAATTTCGGTACTACAAGAAAATATTCTTTTTCAGAAAGCGGAGTAAGTTGGCATCTCTGCTTTACACCCGGGTTCAATTTAAATGTACTTTTTTCTCTCAGATAAAAAACGGAAATAACTTCCGTCGCTTTGTAATAAAACATTTTCTAGTTGTAACGGAATTTAAATAATTTTTAGTTCAGAATGTTTTATTATAAGTAACTTTTCCATCATTGCATATTAAAAATTCAAAGCATCATACGAAATTAAAGTTTATTGCAGTTATTTCGTGGGCTACATTTTTAAAGAATAGGCGTAATTTCCTTATTTCCACGTGATTAACTGTCTATTTCACAACCAATTTAATAAAACTTTTGCAGAAAGTGGAGTAGTTGGCATTCCTGAAAAAAGCTTAAAAAGTTAAAGTTAGTGAAATTTATTTTGTTGCGCAGATTAATCTAAGAAATAAAGAGTAATTTATACTCACTAGAAAATCTATGTTTAGATTTGTAATGAATATTGAAATATTAAAAGGGTAGCTAAGAAAACACATTTTTACACACACACACACACACACACACACACACACACACACACACACACATGTATATATATATCAGAGATGCCAACTTGCTCCGGACGGCATATATATATTTTAAAGTGGTAATTTATCAATTGTGATTCATGGTTTAATAAATTCAATTTAGTAGATTTTTATCCACCACTATTTCTAAATAATTAGTAGGCTTATATAATTCACCACTTTATAGTATTTAAGTCAGGGTATACTTTTAAAAGAGCATGCAAAAATAGTCAAATGTTTACAAAATTTATTTGGTAGGTATTTACCGTTTCTTTAATTATTTTGGTGAATCCGGAGCAGTTGGCATCTCTGATATATATGGGTCATTCTCACGAAAACTGTCATTTTTCAGTTCATAAAATCCCAAAAAAGTAAAGTGAATAAAAAGCTCTGAAACTTTTTACATTAATAGAAATATGTAATGGCATTATAAAGAAAATATATATCCTATAAATGATACTTAATATTTAAATTAATTAATTTTTAAATAATTAATCAATAATTAATTAATTTATAATAATTGATAATGAAATAATTTAATAAATAAATTAATTAAATAAATCAATCAATTAATTTAATAAATTAATTCATTAATTTTTTAATTTATTTTTCAAATTAATTAATAAGTAAATTAATTATTTTCACTATTTAAAAAGTGAGGGAATGACACTAATAGTGAGGGAATGATATTTTATTTTAATACATGTTTTTATCTAAGTTACATCTACGTAAAGTTTGAAAATTATAACATACTAAGTATATCTAATATTTATTATAATTTAGTCTTATATATTTAATAGTTTTTACAGGTTTGGGAAATAAAATTGGCTGGCACGATTGAACAAAAAAAAAATTTTATAATATACTCATCTTGAATCATTCCCTCACTTCAGCGTCATTCCCTCACTTTATACACTAGTGAGGGAAAGACGAATTCAATAAAATTTAAAAATAACAGCTAGGCCTAATTAATTTCTGAAGTCAATCGCATACAATTATATTCATACAAGAAAGCAACATATAATTATCCACTTTCTCGATGAAGTTGTATTTTATTTTACTCTAAAAAATGACATGAGGGAATGACGAATGTAAAAAATTTTACCTGGTTTGATTCATTCAAATTTATTCCACAGCAAAGCTTCTTTAAGTTGAAGATGGAAACATACAGCAATTTTGTTCTATGATGCTAGTTGTTAACTTCTGAAGTTTTTATTAAAATATTTTTATTCTAAGAAGATTGCAAGTGATAAGAACATTGTTGTGAGGGAATGACGCGAAACACTGGGGACAAAGTTTAAAATAGTGCTGTGTTAATATTTTTATCAGAAATTAAATTTAAAATTGATTTCCTGAATTCTATATTTCAGTATTCTGAAATAAAAAACACGAATTTGTAAAAAAAAAAAATTATTTCAGAAACAATTTTTTTCTTTTTTTAAATCAGCAGTGGGGACAAGTGAGGGAATGACATATTGGTATATTTTAATTACCTAAAATAAATAAAAAATAAAATTGATAATTTTATTTTTATTCTTTTGTTAGCTTGCATTCTGAAGGACACTTTCCCTGATTTTTTTTTCTTCGTAAGCTGTAAAACAAACATAAAATATACTGGGGACATGAAAATGACTGTTTTTGTGAGAATGACCCATATATATATATATATATATATATATATATATACATTAAGGCGTATATATATATATATATATATATATATATATATATATATATATATATATATATATATATATATATATATATATATATATATATATATATATATATATATATATATATATATATATATATATATATATATATATATATATATTATAGATAGCAGCACTAATATATTCTTTGCCTGAAATTTTCATCGACCAAATATATTTTTTAATTTTATTTTATTCGATTCAAGCTGTAAGCAAAACTTCACATATTTTACCTCTTCGTGAATTTCGTTAACTGTTTAATTTATTCTACATTTAAACCTAAACCGCTCTCTGCTACACGCCGGTAAGTTTGATTACTGCTTTCTTTTTTTATTTTCATGCTCTTTTTCAACAAATATTTTTTTTTGCTATATCGACACATATAAAGAATAATTTTTATCTTAGGATAATTATTCTTTATTCAGAAATATCGCATTAATTATTCCAATAGATGTGTCTTGAGGAAGACTATTTGATTTTCCCATTTATAGCTTTCTCTTCATATTATTTTTATTATTTGTGTGTATATATATATATATATATATATATATATATATATATATATATATATTATATATATATATATATATATATATATATATATATATATATATATATATATATATATATATATATATATATATATATATATATATATATATATATATATATATATATATATATATATATATATATATATATATATATATATATATATATATATATATATATATATATATATATATATATATATATATATATATATATATATATATATATATATAAAATCGAAATCAAGTGATTTAAGATTAAAAAGTATAATACTAAGCTAATTACTTATTTATTCATTAAGGCGTAAACAGTCATTAGTTTAATAAAATAAAGTAGACTAATAAATGAATAAATGGTAAAATTCACAAATACCTGAACACTCGGAATCAGGTAGTCTTGCCACAGTGTTAGTGATGTCTAAAAATATTTGGCAGTGTACAATTCTTCGTCGATAGCCTTGCCCATTGCAATGACCCCAAGGCCCGACAAAATAAAAAGTGCTGGTAGACGTCAAACTGTGAAAAAGTAAAAAGTGAAGGAGTATTCAAGTGTAGTAATTCTAATGAGGTATTCAAGTAAATAATAATTCTTAGTTTATTATTTTCATATCAGAATTTTTGAGATGATGTGACTCTATTAGCATATTTCAACGTTCATTCCCGTTTCAGTACAAACTACCATTGACCGTTTCCCTGCTGAAATCTTATTCTATAATAA
Source organism: Parasteatoda tepidariorum (assembly GCF_982258835.1). Taxonomy (NCBI): domain Eukaryota; kingdom Metazoa; phylum Arthropoda; class Arachnida; order Araneae; family Theridiidae; genus Parasteatoda; species Parasteatoda tepidariorum. Next base: position 57,341,336 of record NC_141759.1, read on the forward strand.
TGAGAAAAGTGCCTATATAGAAAAAATGGTTGCACATTTGTGATTAAATTGTGATTAATATTTTCTTCCTTCAGCTACCAATTGGGTTTGAAACGTTGACAAATATATAATTTCAGAATATAATACAGATTTTGAATATACATAATACTTTTCAGAATACACACAGATAATACAGATTTTGTTTTCATTAGTATATAGTTGACACAAATGTCTTCTACATCCTAGATAAATGCTAATACTGAAATAGTAATGCTATTTGTCTTTCTCTTTTAGAAAAAAACGATATGTATAAAAAAATAGAACAAAGGCGCTTAAACAGTTAATGGAGTAGCCTGATATAACTTATTTCACCACTAAAATTGATTTTCATCACTTTCTTATAACGTGAATAGCGATATTTTTTCATTTAACAGATTCCTGACAACTGTTGCGAAAACGGAACGTTTCGTAGAGATGGACATATTACTGCATATGTTGGGGCATTTAAGTTTAGCAAATTTAATATTTTCTAATGTTGGCTAACATCTTTAGCTTTAATTCTTAGCAATTGCTTAAGTTTTGATCAAAACATACGTATTAAAATTATTAATGCATTGTGGCGAAAACGAATGTCTTGTTTTTCCGAGACAGGGGTAATTAAATAACCAGTCTTTATTTTTTTGAAAAATTTAATCCATGTTAAAATTCACCTGAAAAGGATTTAAATTAAATTAAAGGAATGACTAATTGGCTTATAATGATTAGAATAATTAAACTGTAAAGAAATGTTCTCTGAACAGCAAAATTTCTCTTTTTATACTAATATAAATATTTATATTAGGTAAAATATTTTAAAGAATTCCTTCTAAAACATAAATTTAAAAATGCGTTTCAGATAAAAATCTCCTCGTGATATGAAAACATCGCATAAAATAGGCGTGAATTTATTGCGAAAATTGTATTTGAAATTCAGAAAACCACACCCTTTGAAATAATATTTATGCATTAGTATAATACACGAAAAATTAATCTGGATAAAATAACTATGAATCCAGATAAAATAATCATGGATAAAATAATCATTGCCTTATTCATTGTTACAACTCAAGGAAAATTATCCTCGGGTAAACAACTTGTATTGTATCGTTATACTTAATGTTAATCCTCTTATTTAAATTTATTATTTCCATATTTATAAAGTTGGCAATATATTTGTATTATTTGTAATTACCATTCGAATACAATTCTTTTTATTTTCATTTATTTTAAATTAATTTTAATTTAATTTTAACTTTTGGCAGAGTAATATTTCTAAAAATATTAATACATTTTTCATTTGTCCCACTTTCCCTAAATTTAGATAACTTACTTTGCTGGAGCATGTGTTAAATATAAAATGGGTTCTGTAACTGTGGTTGTTTCTTCAGTTACAGTTGTAGATGGCTCATCTTCAGTACTTGGAATATATACACCTAAAGAGTTACAACAATTTTTATTAATGAAGACAAAATATCTTAATAAACATGAAAAAATTTATTTAATTTCCGTGTAATAAAATATGGCAGATTTCGAGTTATTATTGGATTAAAACATTGCAGAGTAGGGACATGCAAACGTTTAGCAAAAATTGATTAGATGAAGTTGCAACTTTGCTCCAAGAGTAAGGGGATCCTTTAGAACAGGGTTTCTTAAGCTGTGGTTCATGAACCCCTAAGGGGTCCATGAGTTATATTATGGGGGTCCGCTGACTACTCCTAATTTTTAAAACGTTTGGAAGCCTACCCTTTGTTTTTAAAGCGAGCTATGGGAGCTATAATTTCGTTTGCTACAGTGTATCTTTGCGAAGCGGGATTTTCCACACTTGTGACAATAAAAGCATAACATCCAAATCGATTGAATGTTGAACATGATATGCACGTTGCTTTTTCGAAAACCATCCCCCAATTCAATTTATTAATTAAGGAAAATCAGTAGCAACCTTCACATTAAAAATTTTAATTTTAAAAGTTTTGTACACTATTAAAATAATAAAATTAAATGTTTTCTAATAATTGATGTTTTCGGCAATTATTTTTTTTTTCACAGAGGGGTGGTCCGTGACTTCTTAAAAATTTTTAAAAGGGGTCCATCATATCAAAAAGGTTTAAGAAACACTGCTTCAGAATGACACAAAAAATATTTACACATAATTGTCGCCTATCCTAAAATATTACACAGCGATTACTCACACAATCTGTAGTAACTTCATTAGTTTAAAAACGTGAGAGCAGTATCGGATTTTAAAGGTGGAAATTAAAATTTTTTTGTCATGCTATCTTTAACACTAGATTGCTTAAGGAAGTCATTTTGACTGCTTTTAATTTCAATTAGAAAAACAATGATGATGACACAATTTCTTAGAATTTTGTACAACATATAATTTTTTTATTGTTAATAATTACTAATAACTTGCTATAAAACTGCAAATAATGTAAAAAATATTAAAAATTAATTTTAAACACATTTTTTTACACATTATTTATTCTTTTACAATCCAGTCATTTTGACTGCTTTTGGGCAATTTCTGTTTTTCTAGTGTTAAGCATCACAGCAGTTATTGACATGATCTGCGGTCACTTTCCCCCCGAACTGAGTTAGTATTAAAAGGTTTGAGTCAGGGCTCGAAATAACTCAGAAATTTTACCCGTCCCCGAGGACGGCTTATCCAACAATGTACCCGTCCTCCTTTGAGACTAACCCGTCGCTTCTAAATAAATAAAAATATAATTTTCTAATATTTATTACAAACATTTATATAAAGTGCACAATGAATTAGTAGTTACTAGGATTACATTATACAGTAATAAAAGAAATACTAGGTTAATAATAGTAACCTAGTATTTCTTTTATGAAATAATTTAAATGACAAAGGTCAAGTTATTTGGAATGTCAATTTATCTGAGGGTACTGCGTTTTTTTAAATGAATCAAATATGACGTTTGCCAGTTCCACAATCAAGCCAATGATTTACAGAGGTTTCTGCACAGAAATCTGAAAGGAGTTTTCCATTTAGGTAGATGTTCATAATTGCGTTTAACGCTTCTCGTTTAAGACCAGTATGTAATGTGCTTTTTTGTAAGTTCATTGCTGAAAAGCCCCTTTCAACCGCTGCTGTACTCCCAGACAGAGAAAACATCAATTCCACCATACGCAGTATGTTGCTGTATTTCAAGATTAAAGGGTCATTTTAGAAGTGAGGCTCTAGACTCTTGTAAGATAACAAAAATTGAAAATGTATCACGAACATTAACGGGAAAATGGCCGTCCGCGCGGACGTCGGATTCGAAAAATTCGTAGTCCGTGGGGAATTTTCGACCGCCGAGGACAGGCGGACGGGCAGTTTTTCGAGCCCTGGTTTGAGTAGACTTAGCCGTTTTGGCATCCTTCTGCCATGCATGCTTTTTTTCTTTTTCTTTTCTTCGCATAGTGTGCTAAATTTGCTTTCTGTTCGTAAAATTTTAATTTACTCTGCACATCTCTTTGATTCCTTCATTTATTTCTTTTACTGAATTATAAATCCCGAAATCTTATTTTCTATATTCTGGAAACTTGGAAAATAAAATTTTAATTATCTTTTTCTTTGTTTCCTTATTCTTTTAACTCTCATTTCTTTTCGAGTTACTTTCTCGCCTGTAATATACACATTGTAAAGAAGCGAAAAGATATTGAGTAATTAAAATTTCGCAACGTCTTTTTCATGAAAAGAAAAAAAATTATTATTTTCATGAATTTATAAACTTTTTTAACTCTTTCGATGTGGAAATAAATAAATAAGACTTCAACAAGTATAAATTTAATTTGTGTTGGAAATTTGAGAAAAATACAAAACTTTTTCCACAACAAATTTTAAGTAAAGCTAATTATTAGAATTAATTTTTATTTTAATACCTATTGCATTTATAAAAATTTCCGATTTTTTTTTGTTTTCAGTTTCTAAAGTTATCCCTCTTCATTTTTTATGCGAATCTTTTCTTTTGAGTCTATTTGAAAGTTTCCAAAATTTACCAGAAAATCTGCAAAATGTAATTTATAGCTCTCGACCGTTTTTTAAGATATTTCGTAGAATCCGGAGCAGTTGACATCTCTGCACATTCTGTTAACACTTTAACATTTTACATTCCGAGTATTTTAACATGCTGTTTAAACTAATGAAAACGCCAAACTATTTTAAATATACTCATATGTGGTAGTTATCTTAGCATCAGCCCCACGAGGGGCTCTAACTCATACATGTGAATGGGAATGCATGATAAATCGCCGAAGCGCAATTGAATGGTGAAATATTTTAAATATAAAGCATAATACATTTATATAATTCCTTAATTTCATAAAATAATGTGGTTATTAATTAATAAAATGCAAAACTTATAAGCTTTGGAATTGTGACTTTCAATATCACTGTATCAGGGATGCAACATGCGACTATAAATGTAAAAAGTGCAGAAACTCAATTCATATAATAAACTAGAAAAAAATATGCTAGAAAAATTCGCCCATTTAAATATTTTTTAATGAAATATAAGTCAAGACTTTTTTCATTTTTAGTCACTCTGGTGTAAAGATGTCAATGGAGTGCAAAAGGTTAAAAATAAAATCTTCCACGAAAATCAGGAGATAAAGCAGTTATGGAAGCGTAAGGACATGAAATAAATCATTCTACTGTACTGTCTTTCATTTCCTACTGTAACTGTATATAATTTTTAAGCTTATTTTAGAAAAGCCAACTTGCTTCGCAGAGCGTATAAATAGCTTCTAGTGGTAGCAAAATTTATGTTATAATGAATGATTCGTCATTTATTAAATTCTATTTATAGAGTTTTTACCTTTCAAAAGCTTATATAAAAAGACACTTTGTAACAGTTGGTTCGTGTTACCTGTTGTATGGTATGTTGTATGGTATCTTACCTGTTGTATGGTATTTCGAACTATTCATTTCTAACTGAATTCATTTAAACAGTAGTATTAAATTTCAATTTAAATATACATCCTAACTTACTCTTTAAAATCGAAAAGCTCCAAATTCTTATTTAAAAAAAGTTATGAATTATGTCTTAGTTAAACACATCCTTTTCAGAATAAGAATTCACTTCGTGTGCCAATAAACTTTCATCCGATAACTAGATTTTAAAGAACTTTCACTGATTCAATGAAGTAACCGTCTAGGCTAATGAGGAAAAAAGTATGTAGGAATTTAATATAGTATACCATATGTAAGAATGCTCATGAACTGCGCCTGGCGATGGTTGATAATAATAAGAAGATGAATAATTAATATAAAGGTAACAACTCTTAGTTTTGATTTCTACAGAAATTGCCGTTCTTAAGGGAATTATTAAAATTAGTTAAGAAGAAAAAAATAAAAGTATGAGATTTTATGATCGGAATACTAATGAAATAAAAACTTCTTTTCAGATTCCTTTTATAGAACTCATGACATGAATTATTTAACTATAATGCATATTCAATTTGATATCTTATTAAGTTCCGAAATATATCGTTGCACGAAATTTTTTGATTCACGTACGTTATTTGCATATATATATGAAACTGATATGAGAAAATTAATTTTAAATTTTAACTTCTTTTAACATTTGAATCATTCTATTATATTTACAAAAAGGAACTAATATTTAAAAAAATATATTTAAAAAAACGATTTTCATCCTTTTTTTAAAAAAAAAAAAAACATTTAATATTACTTTAAGGATGTTGTTTAGGGATGTTTCAGCAATGATCGTTCATCACATGCACAGTGCTCCAAAAGAAAAAAAAAACAAAAACGCACCACCCTGAATAACTTTTAATGTAATGCTAGTGATTAGAAGGAATGACCTCAAATATGCTAATTAATTAGTTTAGACGATATTTTATGTTACGAAATCAGACACAAAAACGTACTTTCTCTGAATACAAATACCTTTTTTTCGACGATTTCTTAATATAGGGGATAGCCGCAATCTGGGAAATATGGTCTCAATAGTTTGGACCTCTTATGTTAATTTTACTTTTTACGTGTTTTATCATATCTCGGGACTTTTCTAATCGAGTTGAAACTTTTTGCACACATTTATAAGATTCGTTCATCCATAGACATGTCCATGCAAAAAATAACTTTTGGTAAGCATTTGTTACTTTTTATTTAATTTAAGAATGGTAAAAAAAATTTGAATTATAAGGAAGACAATTTTTTTGCATTATTTTAAAAAGTGTATGGAAAGTGCAAAATTTGAGCCAAATCAGTCGAATGGTTCCTGAGAAATCAAATTTTATTTGTCTGACTTTTTTTGAAATTCAATTTCTTAGGAGCTATTTGAACGATTTCGCTCAAATTTTGTATTTTGCCATGTGAAATTTTTTTTTAAATGATGGGAAAATTGTACACCTTACAGCCCAAAATTTTTTCGACCATTCTATAACAAATTTAATAAAAAATAATAACAAATATTTCCTGAAATATATTTTATGCATGGAATTATCTTTAGATGAATGAATTTTATAGTTGTGTGTAGTGTTACGGTGTTTAGAGACACAAACTAACTAGGTTTATTAAACAGTGATCATTTTTATTTATATATAGTAGTATATTGTTAACTTTTCAGTGGCAGTTAAATGTCTCACTTACAACAAAATTAACAAAGACATCTAACATATATCTCCTGAATACCTTAGATAAAGACAATGAAACTATTCTATAATTGTCGACACAAAAATAATGTAGAACGAACAGTATGAAAACTTAAATAGCTGATAGAAAAGAAATGTAATGTAAGTTTTCTTTATCGTTATAGACATCTAAATTCTCTTTGAAGGCATTGGCTTTCCCAGAAAGAGCATTGCATACAGAAATTTTGACAGTAGGTTTAAAAACTGCTAAGCATAAAATAGTTTATAAATGCAAGTTAATAGAACATAACGGAATAATTTTAAAAAAGCAAATAGAATATTAAATGAAATTAAGAAAATCAAAGGAAATACCCAAATAACTTTTCAACAAAATTGATCTAATGTTAAAAAAAATATGCCTGTAATATAATTTTGTTTTAAAGCTAAAACTTTTTAAAAAAATCAGTATTGTGCCTCAGTTGTGAAATTGTTCGTCTGTGTTCAAATATACATGCATTTTCATTCTTAAAAATAAATAAATAATAGATATTTCAATATAAAATGAAATTATATTTTAAAAAAAGGGGATAAGAATTTCTTTTAAACTAAACGGAATTCGAAACAGAATAATTTATTTCTTAAATATAATTCCATATTTCAAAAATAGGGTTTGAACCTAAATGACTAACAATTTCTCTCAATAATAAGTGGCCACAGAACTGCAGCAATTAAACAAATAAAAACAATTAGAAGAGTTACAACTATGCGATTTCATTAACAATAACACATAAATAAAAATACATAAAGACAACTAAATAAATTGATAAATAAACAAAGTGTATAAAAATAGAAGAGTATGAAAATGAAATCTTTTAAAACCTTATCCAATCTAAAACGAAATTAAATTTTATATCTCAAATATAATTCTATTTTGAAGATAAAATTTAAAATATCACGTATTTAGCAGAAATAGCTTCTTTTTCTCCCTACCCCAAACTTTCCCGTCAGTAATAAACAGAATTAACATTGCCCATAACAAAACAAATGAAAGGGTATTTGCATCTGCCCCCAAAAATGCAAAAGCAATTTGCTACTGGAAAATCAAAAGGCAAGCCATAATGAATTTGATGTAAATCCCCTCAGCCGAGAGGATTCCTTGCCACAATGCTGTGAAGGAGTAATTAAGAAGTTGTTCCGAAACTTCAAGTGAGAAATAAAATATTTCGAACGGTTAATTAACTTGTTAATGGATATAAGTCCCTTGAGATTTGAATAGAAGTGAAATTTCTTTGTTAAATGAGTTCAAGATATAAATTGCACGCATTTATCAGTATGCTTTAAAAAGGTTTTAATTATCTTAACTTTAAATTATGATTTACTTCTAAGATTATGGTTTTAGATAAATTAAGTGGAAAAATCATTTAAATAATGTTTTCAATTATTTTTTTATTAGGCTGGTTAATTTTAATGCAGATAAGTTAAAGTTATTTTATGTGGGTTTTTTTCTATGAATAATTTTACTCACGAGTTATATTTGTTGAATTGCATTGTTTAAATTCTGTTTATTTTATTGAAAGCGATAAAATAGAAATATTTTAAGACGTAAGTTGCGATATTTCTGATTCTGTAAATAGTTCAAAATGACGAATATCTTCAAATGGTTAACTATTTATCTAAATTTTTATTTCTTGCACATTAACCCTTTAATGAGCCATTTATTTCTAGTAAAGGTAAATTAAAGTATTTTTGGAATTGAATTTGACATACGAATAGTAATTGACATGAGGGAAAAAAAACTCATTTAGCTTATAAAAAATTAATTTAAATTTTAATGCCATTTTTCTTTGGGTGGTAAGTATATTTACCACGACCTATTAGGTACTGATTGACGTTTATTTTTCGTTATTTATAAAATAAATTTTGTAAATGCTACAAACTTCAAAAGGAATTTTGTATTTTATAACTTTTATGCGTTTTCTTAAACTAACAAATGGTTACCAATTTTATTCAAACACACTTCAATAAAGCTAAAGTTATTAACAAATGGAAACCTAAATTAAAAGTGATAAAAAAGTTCCCCATGGACTTTAAAAATTGGCGGTAAGTATACTTACCACGGCCTTAGAAAGGGTTTGTTTGCCCCAGAGATCATACTAATAGGTTGAAATTGCTTTTACAGGGTTTTAGCTTTCCTGAATTAATTATTAGGAATGTATATTTAAAAAATCTTATTTGACGAGGACGAAGTTGTTATGTTTGGAGTACCTGATAAGAATAAGGTATAATTATAAAGATATAATTATACCCAAAGGTATAATTATACCGTATTAATAAGGTATAATATATAAAGTATAATTGAGGTATAATCATAACTTAAACAGCAAATCTCTAAGAATTGTATTAAGAATTAATACTATTTTAAACAAAGTGTAAAATATTTTTAAAAGTTATTTTCAAAAATTTTGTTTTTGGAAAAGTCTTTAAAATTTTTCACCTCCAACGTTTCATTAACATTTCTAAATATACAACACTACTTCTCTCTTTTTTCTAGACAATATAACAATCGTATTAAACATTTAATGAAACTTTTAAATGACTGTTACTTATGTGACTTTCGAATGAATGTAACTCGTGCTACTTTTGAATGTAACAAAATTACCAACACATCACATAACATTCTATATATTTTTTTAAAAATTGACCATGAAATTGAGGAATTTTTCACAAATTGATCTTTAGCACGATAAAAAGAAACTAATAAGCAGCTCTGCATATAAATGTCACAAATTCGCAAAAATATTACAGTGTTGTGCAACTATTAATAGTGGCGATGTTAAGGAGAATGTATCATATTAAGATTTATTAAAATTATATTATTTTTATTTTATCTAGTTTTGTGATATAAAATAACAACTAACAAAAAACTTTTATTATCAAGGGATTTTACAACTCTGAAAAAAAAAAGACTTTATTGCTACCCACCGATTCGGAAGAGGCTGAAAGCGGTTTATTCCGACTTCTACTCGACCTATTCCTCAACTCGCCGATGAAGATCGCATTCAGATTAAAAACTATGTCAGTGAAAAAGTCTCTACAGATAACATTGATGATGAAATCTCACGTTGGGAAAGAATCTACCAATGCAGCTTTCGAGAAACAAAAAGACCCGGCAAGGATCAAGAAATCAGCGCAATTAATGCAGCCAGGAGTTCCTATCAGTTAAAAATGCTTACTAGATCTAAAAGAGAAATGGGCTGCTGAGAAAACCACCGTCGAGGCTGAGCCGATTTCAACGCAGAGCAAAACAACGAAGCTACTGGTGAATCTGAACCGACAGAAGCTACGATGGTGGAGTCTCAACCTACAGTTCCCGACCCCGAGACCTCCACTGCAAGGAAGAAAAAGAAGAAGAAGCGAAAGACAGTACAAGTCATTGAACACAGCCGAAGCCCTGCTACCCAGACTGAAAGCAGCTCTCCTTTTAATCCTGAATTGCAGCGGGAACCCGCCGTCCCCTCACAGATGGAAACTACGATTGAGAACATCACTGACGTTCCAGTGCCTGATACTACAAAAGATAAAGTCATGCCAGTGAAAAAAAAATTTCAAATCAAAAATCACCAAAATTGTTCAATTCAAGAAGAGATAGGGCGTGGCCTATAGGCCACTCCCACTATTCCTTGTCATCTCACCTGAGATAGCCAATCCCGAGAGGATCTACAGCATCGAGAAAATCGGACGGCATTCGTTCAGAACTGAGCAGTTTCGAGGCGGCAGCCACAATGCGACAGATGTCAGCTTTACTGCCATGTTCAACGGACTTGCACCTTCACCCCAAGAAACCAAGAGATGTTTCCGCCAAATGCTGCAACTGTTCGAAAAACCACACTTCGAATTTCTCTGGGTGAGAGGCCCACCCCAGTAGAAAGAGGTACAGGGATAAGATCTCTCCTAAGAACTCTGCTCACAGATTAGTCTCCTTGGTTAAGGAGATTCAAGAAGTGTTGAAAGATTAGGAGGTCCTAGGTCCTGAAAGATTAGGAGCAATCTCTCCTAAAGGGAATCTCTCCCTCTCAGTGATGCCACTACATCAAACTCCAGTCAACAACTTTTCCCCTCTAGTTTAGAAATATTCAAGTGCTTCAGAATTAGACTTTTCTCTTTCGTCGCTCCTGGCGAATAACTTCGTTGAAGTGGCAAGTGCCGAAAGGCAGGGACCACAACAAAAACATCTATATTAAAGCATTAAAAGTGCTTATGTCATACTATACCTTTTAAAAAGCAAGTAAAAACAGTTAAATATTTGCAAAATTTACTTTGTAGTTATTTACCGTATTATAATTATTTTGGCGTGTGTCCGGAGCTGTTGGCATCTCTAAATATAGCTTTTTTTCATGGAACAAAAGCGCAGTATATCAAAATTGTCCAAGACAATGTACTAAAGTGTGTTTTTTTTACATTAAAAAAAATTATTTTTTTGGCCGTTTTTTTTCTTCAAAAAATCTGTGCATTAAGGGGTTAATAAACTATATTTATACTCACTACTACTTCTAAATAATTCAAAGGCGTATGTGATACTCCACTTTGCAACAGTTAAATCGTGTTGAGCCTATTTCAAGAGGTTGGTCATAGACCGAAAACCATTTTTTAAAATATTTTGTCGAATCCGGAGCAGTTAGTATCTCTGTTACATATAAATGATTTAAAAGTTTATGTGCATCGCCACTTTGTGCCAGCTCTCTCCTGGTGAGGCTTTTAAAATATTGGCAAAATTACCAAAAATTCTGAAATCTTTGATTTTTAAATGTCTACCACTGTATAAAATGTTTCGCAAAAAGCGTAGTAGTTGGCTGGCATGAAGGTCGCACTTACCAATACCATGACAGATTAAAATGTTCTATCTAAATTTGCAGTTCTGGAAAGGTTCTTCCGATGCTTATTTTGATCGATCCGAAATTTGCATGGGTAAAAAAGAGCTTTCAAAAAGCCTCAAGCACTATCGTTTAAGCTGAACCAGTAGTTCTGCCATGCAAAATTTTCCAAAACATTTGCTGTTAAAAGAAAAATTGTTCGCAATTAGTTAGAATAGACATTTTTCCATTATGATCAACCTCTGTAAGTTTTTACTGAAAAGTATGAATAATTTCATTAACTAACCTAAGGTAATGAAAGGGTTTATTTCTATAAGGTAATGAAGGGTTTATTTTAAGGACTCACATTTAAATTATAGTCATAATTTTTTTTAACAGATGTTGTATGTTATTGTGGACATATCTGCAGAGTGAAAGAAACGTAACTGATTTTAAATGCTTCAGGATTAAGACTAAATTGATTAAAATTTTGTTTGTTTCTTTCTCAAAGAATATCAAGATGAGAAATAAAAGAAAAAGAATTATAAGTAACTCACAAGGAGGAGGTGTTGTTATTTCTTCCGTATGAGATGGCAACGGACAAATGGTTTTAGAGTCACAATTTTTCTGAGGTCTTGGCATCTCGTTATGATCACAAAGTTCACTATACTGGCTTTTAGTATCGCGGCAGACGACAGCTCGAGTTTGAATACCTTCCCCACAAGTTACAGAACACTGCAAATAATTAATAAATAAATAAATAAATAAATTTTCGTAAAAAATATTTACCATTACGCTTCAATGCATAAAAAATTCAACGAAATGTTTTATTTGGTAGTAGCTATCAAGTAGGATTTACTAAACGCTTTAGTCATATATTTTAAGATAATTCTTTTCTTGCGTAACAAACTAGTTCTTGTTTATGTGTTTTACTGGTAAAATTTGTGCTTTACGGTAAGAAGAAAATGACCAACCAAAATATCTTCGCACAAAAGGTTCGTATTTTATTATCTTGTTCATATTTTGCATATACTATCGCTGTTTAAACACCGGTAAAGATATAGATTTGACAGTAAAAGCATTTCATATCTGGCTTGTTTTGTAAGATTTTGTAAGATTATGTAAATAATCTTTCGCTAGCTACAAATATTTTGAGAAATGTTGCATGGCAAAACTGTGGGAACAATTGGAAAGTTCATGCTTGAAGCTTTTAGATATGGTGTCCTTTTTAATCATGCAAAATTTGGACCAACCGAAATGAGAAGAGGAAGTTAATATATATTTTTTTAAATTTTAATGTCGCAATTAGGAATTCAATTTAGAGGATTGCATTAGTTATATTAGAATACTTTTTTACTTATAGTGGCATTAAAAATGGAAAAAAAGCTTTGAACTTCATATGCTAATTTTTGACGAGGAAAATTTTGCATGAGTAAAAAGGTCTCCGTTTCTAAAAGATACAAACATGATCTTTTAAACTGTGCCAACAGTTTTGCACCATGTAAAATCTTCCGAAACATTTGTTTCTAAAAGGAAGATAATTTTATACAGAGTTTCATACCTGCCAACGTTTAAGTTCTCCAAAAAGTTTTTTCGTAGTGGCAGTAAATAAATCAAGAAATATTATAGACAATTCGCTTTTCACTATCATTTAAAACACAATAAGATAGCCAGCTAATCTTCGATATGTAGGTTTAAACTATTTAAAATTATATCAAATAAAATTTGTTAAGACAGGAATCAAGCATGAAGGCAAAGACTTTACTTTTTGAATTTATTACCACATTAAAAATACGAATAAAATGTACGGGAAAATTCTGAAAAGTTATAAGGTATGCAACTATGAAAGAAATTGTTTTTAAATATTTTTTACCAATCCCTGTAAAAGACTTTTCCAGCAATGGAATGTAACTGTCAATAACTCTAGGTAATGAAGGGCATTTATTCATTGCGATAAAAAGACAATAACTTCACAGCTAGTCTATGAACTTTTCCGGTAAACAAACAGCCCTAATATACTGAAATTTGTAAATTAATTTAAAAATAGATTTTGAATGCATACAAAATTATTAACCCTTTGCACTCTGGGAACTTTAAAATTCTGTTTGAACTAATGTAGACACTTAACTTGGAACTGCATTGTTTTTCGGGTCACCTGCACTGGGGTGCGTATCCCCTGTGGAAAAGTTGTTATTGCAAAAAAAAAGTAAAATACCTGAAGTAGGGGGTTTACATGATGATTGGCGATACAAAAAGAAATAAAAAGTTAAATCTAATTCTCCTAAGTGATTAAGTTTAAAAAGGAGAAGAAAAAAAACTTTAAAATTAATAATACAGTCTTTTAACTTAATTTATAAAATTCATAAGATATTGTGGCTTCTAATTATTAAGATATAATTTTTTTTTATTTTTGAAAGGTGACTTTTAATGTCACTTCAGAAGTGATATCAGAGTGCAAAAGGGTTCAATTAAAACTTACAGCCATAAAAACTACTTACAGGAGTCCACGGTCCTTGGAACCATCTTGGACATTCTTCTACTGTACACGATCTTTCAGTAACTGGCTTGTGCCGCGGACAGAATTCAGTTTTGACATCGATCCGGGATCCGTTGGGACCTCCCTGAACGCAGAAGACTGGGCGAGACTGGACACCCGTCCCGCACGTTGCGGAGCATGGCCCCCACTTCCCAGTGTCCCACCTGAAATATATTGATGAAAATAATTTTTCTGCTTGTATTGCGTATTTTTTTAAGGTAACGTTAGTTATAAACTTAGCCAATAAATATGGCAATAATAGCCAAAAAACAATTTTTAAAAATAAATTGTTTTTTCAGTTATCATCAACGTATTTTGTGGTATTAATGCTCTATTTTCAATATTATCACCTAAGAGAAGGTTATGGTTTTGAGGTGTTTAAATTTTAGTTGGTAGAAATTAAATATAACAGTAAAATGAATAAAATAAAGATTAATGGAGTAAAAAGGCTCACATAAAAGGAAACAAATCACTAATAATCATAACTTCGCGATTTTTGTCTAAGATATCAGCTTGAAATTAATACTATTTATATTATTAAATTGCTTAAAAACTGTAACTTTTAGAGAAAAACCGAATGCAGAAAAAAAATCAGCGTTCTGCAAGTATTTAGGATCCCGTCAAAACTCTCATGGAACAGAAATCAGAATTAAATGTTCCCTGGTGCAATATCAGTACTTCAAATGTAAAATGATATTGTGTGATTATATACTTTTTTAAAATTAAAGTGGTAGTTGCTTGAGAAATTATCATTTCTGCTTAAACACGAATTATTTATCTTTTTTTTATAGTCTTATTTACATCACAACAAAATGTTGAGCAAACACAAGGTCAAAAGAGAATTGGTTAATAAATATTGGTAATATATAATGGAATGGATAAGATAGAGCATTGCATCCCTAGCAAATAAATCTTTTAACTTTATTCTTGATAACAGTACTTTAAGCCATTTTTCAATCCAGCTTTATTACCATTTTTTATTTTAAAAAGTGTCATGATTTACCTGGATAACTAACTGTTCCTTGTTTATTAGATCTTAGGAACTCTCCTATACCTATTTACAATTCGGACTTTCCAGATAATAATAACACACAAGAGATGACAGCATACTATGCAGACGACACAAGACAGATGTGCAACTCACGACAACGCAATTATGTCATCAAGGAACTCCAAACAAGTTTGTATGACATTAAAATTGATGCTGCCGATTGTAAGCTAAGATAAATCAAATCACATTGCTGTCAGACAGCATAACCATCACCTCCTACATCAAGAAGCCTCCACACGGTCTTTTATAAGTAGTCCGCGCAGAATGTTTAAAACGTGAACCAGTTTTGCTCATGAACCCAAAACCTTTTATAAAAGTAATTGAGAGAAATTTATCTTATATATTTGAGAATTGAATCTGTAGTGGTTGACAAATGAATAAGGCAAACCAGTAATATTCATAAATAAAATAAATTTTTAGTCACATATTTGCTACCACTTTCTTATTTTAACTATATTCTGTATTAAATTACTCGTTCGGTAAGTGGATATCCTTCACAGTGGTCAGATCGGACTACCCGTAAAAACCGTGTGGAGGCTTTCAGTTATAGGAGGCGTCGGCATAACCCATAAGTGCAAATAGCAGAAAAATTACACCTATTCTCAGAAGAAATACCTACGGCTATCAAAGCCAAGTATCTTGGAGTTAATGTAACATACAATCTAAACTGGAAGGAGCATGTTGAGACTACTTTGCTAAGAAATACGAAACACACACATCAATCACTAAAACCGATAATCTCCCATTAGTCACCAGTTAAGACTAACTCTTTACAACAAAGATCTGCTCTACATCATGTGCATGTGCCAAATCATCACTTACGCCTCATTTGCATGGGCAACTGCAGCTGCACCTCAAAAGTTCAAAATTGATATCTTCCAAAACAATTAACCACGATACACGTTAAACGCACCGAGATATATGACCAACGAAAATATACACAAAAACATTATGCAACTAGACAAACTCGGTCGTTACATTGAAAAACTTAATGCATCATCTTACAGCCAAGTCTAATGTTAACTGCGACACCACTAACTTCAACAAGAACTTAATACTAACACATAGCACTAACTTATTTCAACAAGAACTTAACAACACAATAACCAAAGATAACTTTAATTGTTTTTTCTTGCTCGACGATATTCTTGATACCATCTGCGAACCCTTTAGGGTTCGCAGATGGTATCAAGAAGTCTTTAGTCTTCAACTTATGGTCTTTAGTCTTTAGTCTTATGGTATTTGAAGTCTTTAGACTTCAACATGCCACGAGCGATTTGCTGTCAACAACCTCTTTCTGCAACTAACTATAAGTGACAATTTAGATATTAATTTTAATATCCACTTATATATCAGTTGGTGCTGCCTTGTTGGTACTGCCTCGGCGGCGGTTGCTGAGATGTAAAGAAAATGGTCAATTAGAGTACGTGGTAAATTTTCCTTTTCGGTTTATAAGAATTTCAAACTTATGTATCATGCAATCTCAAATGAGTAGACTCCTTTGTACATTACTTACACATCTTGCAAACTTAAATATGTCTATTGCCTTCATCAAATGTTGCTTCTTTTCTTTCGGCTACCCTATTAGTATTCAGATACTTTATGTCCTTATCTCAACGATCCTGAAATTAATGATTGAAAGGGCAGCAAAGCGGCTTCGGCTGCCCACCTACGAGCAATTATCCACTTGTCCATTAGTGAAATAGATAAGTGTACGAGACACAAGTAATAAATTCGAAATTAACTTACACAATGGGACATGGATGTCTATTGCAGTGTTTTGCTTTCGTACGCGGACGGATAGATAAATTGCAGAGTCTTGGGTCTACTTCTTCGTTGGTTTCTTTGTTCCGACATGTTGGCTCGGATAGTTGGATACCTAAAAATAAAATCTTACATTTGGTTATTTTACACAAAACGTAATTGTAAATCTGAAAAATGATCTTTAAAAATATTTGCTAATTATTTTGAAACTTTACAAATCAACTTCAGCAACAATCAATGAATTACTTTGAACTTACCAAGAACTATGGCTTTGGATGGATAGCTTACGTTAACTTTAGATAAGAATTAAGTGATTGGTTTCACGAATGATGCAATGGAAGAAATAAAATTGTTTCATGTTAATTCAATTTTCTTATTGTCGTACCAGCTAACTTATATGTTTTGTATGTAATATAAAATATTTCCTTGTCGAAGCACAATTTATGTTTTAATATTTGCTTTTTGGTTTTATTCATTTGTTTTAAAATGATTTTAACCTCTGCATATAAATTATGCAAGAATATATTATATATTTTTAAAAAAAAACTCAGATAACCTTAACAATGCAGAGACATACTCCAAGTACTGGAATGTTCGTATAATTAAAAATTAAAATAATTTAATTGCGCTTTGATTATTATTCCATTGCGACTGTGTGAAACTTCTGCAAAAGGTGTAAAGGTTAGCTGACACAGGTAATTGGTTTGATTAAAGGATAAAAAAAAAATTGAAATGAATGTATGAACATTTAAAAATAATTTTCAACCGGAGATTTCTCTATATGTATATAAAAGTTCGGCAAAAATAATACAAACACTTCGATACTAATTTTATAGAAACAATCTTTTTTTTCGCAGCAAATGTTTTGGGAGATTTTATATGACAAAACTGTTGGCACAGTTGGAAAGATGATGCTTTTAAAAATGTCCTTTTTAACCCATGTGAAATTTGCATCAACCGAAAGAATTTTAAAGCTTTTTCTTTTAGAATACCACTATAATTAAAAAAGTTCTCTATTCTAAATATTACTATCCTGTCAATTGTTTAAGGAATTATAAAAAGAGTTACACGCTTCTTCTCCTCATATTTACCCAACGCCTTATTATTCTGCGGTGAATTCTAGATTGAGGTTTCTATCTATAAATGATCCTGATTTTCAAGGCTTGAACAGGGTTCTTAAAAATTTTATGAAAAAAAAAATTCTTAGCTTTATTTAATAACGATCAAAAGTTTTTTGAGTTGCGTGGAACATAAATTTTTACGTTATGATAAACAATGTAAGTGTAAAAATCAAAATACCAAATTTATAAATAGGAAATTGGCCTGGCAGTTTCTGAGTAACAAACAAAAGTTCCAAAAAGTTGTATTTTTAAATTTTTAATTATCAAAACTTTTTTTGTATCTAATAGTAAATAATAAAAGAAAACCAATAATTATAAACTAATATTTTTAACATAGAACTTTTTTTGTATAAAAAAGATTTACAATTGTGTTCAAAAAAAGTTTTAAAATTGTCTAAAAGGCTTCCAGCCATGCATACGCCAAAAATATCGTCTGCACTAGAAAAATAGAATATTTCAGATTGGATTTTAGTACGAGAAAATCCAATCATTGGATCACAAGTTTGTTCCATTTCATACCTCTGGCATAGTGCGATACGACCTAATACGTAAATTAGAAATGCTTTTAGATCCGTATATTATCCAATTATTTGAAAACAATGAACTGATATTTTAAAATTTTTATAATGTTCTTCTACAATAGAAAGATTGGGAATATAGCCTGTTGAAATTTATTTTATTATTTAAAATTTAGATTCTTTTGGATGTGCCCAGAGCTGTAACTGCGGTTTATCTAAATAATACAATCACAACCTCATTAAATTGGATACTAAAATCATGTGGTAAGTATAACGAAAAATTAGGAGATTTTGCAGCAGATAAGATGCAGAATTCTTAAAAGTGGCCACTTTTTGGAAAATTGAAAAATTTAAACATTTAAAGAAACTGTTGATAGTAATAATGTAATGAATCTCTCCTGGACGCATTTTGCAAAATTATGGTAAACATTATGAAATGTAGTACCAAATTTAGTTAATAAAAATGACAATAAAATACAAATGGGGTGCCTTTTTGACGGAAAAAGTGGTGATCAAATGGTGACTGGCATACAATTATCATATCGCCATTTATTATATTTAGTCACCATGTGACGATGGCGACCGTTAATCTTGTCCTATAAAGTAGAAAGTGTAATTAAATTTTATCAAGGGAAATGATTCCAATTCTAAAAAAATCCTGAAAAGAACACGAAAACTATTTCTGAGTACGGTTTGAAAAAACACTGTACTTTACAAAAAAGATAACAAAACACTATTCTTCCTGAAAAAGACTTATTTATATTATAAAATTTGTGAAGTTAGAAACCAAATTACGATACAGATGCAGTTATAGAAATGTTTCAATTTTTAGAAGTCATTAAATTAGAGTGTCATTTATTATTATTGGCGAAAATTCTGGGATGAAACTTGTTACGTTTTCCGTCAGAGTCATATTTGCAAACAGCAGGTGTCATTCCATTGATGAATTATTCATTATACGGTGATGTATAAAATTTCTTTCGAATACAAAATGTAACACAGAGAGCAGCGGGGGTGTAGCTCAGTGGTAGAGCGTTCGCTTTGCATGTGAAAGGCCTGGGGTTCGATCCCCCACACCTCCATTTTGTCTAAATTTTTAATCCCCAAAATAATTAGTTTTTAATTAAAGTAATTAATAGCTATGGCAGAAATTCTTTAGTTTAAGAAAATATTTTTTCAAGGGATACTAAAAATTGTGCATGTACTAATAATTTAATAAATTACAAATAAAGGAATTTTGTCCATCACTACATACAAATAATTTTAATAGATTAGATGTACAGTATTTAGAGGTAAAATAGAGACATTTTCGTGTTCTAGAAAATTAATAATTGTAATATCTCAACAGTTATTGTTCCAACTATTTTTTCTTTTGCCCCCGGATCTTTTGAACTTTTTTTTATAATAAACGACAATACTTTCTTATAATATACTATTTTTTTAAATTTAAATTCTTAAGCAACTCCTTATGCTCCCCCGCAGTATAACACGAGTCTTACAGATGTAAATAAGTGTAACAAAATTAAATGTTTAATTTGTAAACAAAATTGTGTAAATTATTTAGATTTTCAGTGCTTTTAACAAACAAGAACAAAACAGGTGGCCGAGAAATACCTGAGGGTCTCAGTTCCTTTTTAAAGCTTTCTCTTTGACTTGAATAAAAATAACAATAAAATATAATTTGTTTTATAGATTCAACATCTTGACCACAAGAGCAAAACTTACAATTCATTAAATTAGAGTCGCCATTCCTTGGGTAGAGCGTTTGTCTTCCAATGAGGTGAACTGGTTTCGAATCCCAGTGATTGCTGGTCGATACCAATTCCGCACCTGTCCTCGCATTGACCATAATGCTGACGTACAATATCCTTAGTAGTAGACGGATCATGGGTTAGAGTCATCTTGCCGTCAGGCTAAACATGGAGGTTTCGCGATTTTCCTCTCCATGTTACGTAAATAGGGTTAGTTCTATCAAAAGGTGCTCCATGAAGGTAAAACTCGTCCCAATACTTGATTCAAGAGTTTCCTTGTCTTCTGGAGTAAGCTCAAAATTACAAGGCTACAGAGTTGAACATTGTAGTCGTAAATCCAAAATTTGGTCGGTTGCTTAACAACGGTTGTAAAATTCACTAAATTAAACCTAAACAAGTAGCTGTTAAAATTTCCATGTCTTGTAAGAATTTGTGTGAATATAAAGTCAGTAAAAAATTTCCTACACTTCAATCGCTAAAAAATAATTGGCTAAATGTTACTTTTGCTATGCAATAAAATGCTATTTTTTGTTTTGTTATTGATAAACATTTTATTTCCTCGCCTTAATGATATTTTCTTGAACTTGATGCATTTATAAATATTTAAAATTAGCTAATTGCCGTTTTTAACTGTCTGAAAAACAACGTTTCTCTTGTTAATAAGGTGCAACGTGCTCTTCAATAATTAGATATAATTCCAAAATTTAATATTTACAAAAATTACTTTCTTAGAGAAAAATGGAGGTGTGGGGGATCGAACCCCAGGCCTTTCACATGCAAAGCGAACGCTCTACCACTGAGCTACACCCCCTCGATTATAGTTTCTTACATAAGCCATCAGTAAAATGAAAGAAATACGTTATGTGATGAATAATTCATTGTAAATACGTAGCACCTGTTTGTTGAAAGACTTCATGTAAAACTTCAATTCCACTAGAAAGCTGTTGAAAAGAAATGGCACCCATTTGCGAGGCAGATAGCATTGCATTGTTTCATATACAATTTTTTTAATTTAATTTTTGGTTAATATAAAAACTTGTTATGTATCTGCCAAAACGATTATTTTGTAATTGCGTGTAAAGTTAAATCCTAATAAAGTTTTACAATAATCCTAATTATATGTATGGATAATAAGCAAAGCCTACACTCTTTCATTCATCACTTGTACTTATACAAGTGATGAGTGAAAGAAAAAAACTTCCCATAAATTTAGAAACTCCTGTAAAACTTCCCATAAATTTAGAAAGTTAAATTTTGGACCATGAGATAAATGGAAAAATTTAAAAAATTCCTTTTTGATGTTTTGTAACTATCGAGGAGGTAATTAGTCAAATTGATAGAAATGTTATATAACACGTTATTACCTAGACAGAAGTTTGAAATTCGGTCCATAAGTTCTTTTTAAGACATAAAGAAAAACTAAAAAAAAGCTTCCTTTATATTTTTTGTAATTATCGGGGTAATGTAATGTAGAGTGTAATTGGCCCAAAATGAACTGAAATACTATTTGCCATGTTTTCACACAGTTCAGAGACAGTTTAACACATGGCAGTTTCAAATTTGGACCATGTGTGCCTTCTACGAAACAAATGGAAGAACTAAGAAAGCTTAATACATTTCGATATTTGTATTTTCGATTATTGGGGTAATTTGGTAGCAATTGGCCTATTTGACAATTATACTAAATAACGTTTTCACAAAAATGGAAATCACAAATTCGAACTATGCGTTCTTTATCAGATAAAAAGAAAAACAAACAAATTGCATTTCGATCTTAGTATTTATCGGGGTAATCAACTTAAAATTGATAGTAATGCTAAGTAACATATATAAGTAACATATATTTATTGAAATAAGGCGTAAATTTAGACCATTTGATTTTTAGAAAAATAAAAAAGTAAATATTTTTCATTGCAACAATTGGTGGCAATTAGCTGATTTGATAAAATTCGTTTATCCAAAGACTATGAAAAATAACTTTTATTAAATATCATTATTTTTTATTATTTTATTTAATATTAGTCGGATTTTGAATTGTACAGTATACAATTTTCTACATCAATTTAAATAATGTAATTTTAAGTAGCAAATTAAGAAATTTGAGTGAAATCTGTCGAATTGTTCCTGAGAAATCAAATTTTGAAAAAGTCGTAATTTTAAAATTCGATTTCTCAGGATTTCATGATTTTGCTCAAATTTTGCATTTGAAATTATCCAAAGATAATTCCGCACAAAAAGTAATTTTTAATAATCCTTTTTTGTTTTGATAATAGGAAAAAAAATTGAATATTATGGTATAGAAATTTTTACACTATTTTAAAGAGTGTAATTTTATAAGGCAAAATACGAAATTTGAACAAAATTGGTTGAATAGTTTCTGAGTTATCAAGCTTTAATAAAGTCGTATGTTTATAATTTAATTTCTCATCAATCATTTTAGAAAAATTATATTTATTCAGAAAAAGTATGTTTTCGTGTCTCATTTCGTAACTTAAAATATCTTTTTCACTAATTAATTAACATATTTAAGGTCATCCCGTCAAACCATAAAGATGGAGTCCTAGTACGTGAAACTCCGATAATTAGATTAAAATTTATTCAGGGTAGTTTTTTTGTTTTGCGGATTGTATATATATAGATATATCATTAACTAATATTTTTATTTAAGATGAACTCTTTTAAAGGTTAAACATGTTTGAAAACTTAAGCGTGGGAAAGATATTTATTTTTATATTTATACTTTTCTCAATCCGCAACAAGAAAAAGTGTTTATTCTTTGCGATTGTTTACTGTTTCATTTAACTTAAAACTTGCGCGTTTCCAGAAGAATTTAAGGTATTGTTAAATACCTTAAATTCTTCTAGTGAAGCTAGGTAATTTAAGAGAGTGTTCAGTAAGACATTAATGTACAGCAATATTGTGTTTACATCAATCAAGATCAATTGTTCGAGGTACTTAATAACCCCAATACCAAACAACATTGGGTCCGTTCAAAAAGTACGTACACAAAAATGGAGAAATTTTAAACCCCTCCCCCCCTTCGTACATTACCGTACATAAGGTCTTACTCCCCCCCCTTAGAGTACGTACATTTTATTAGTCTACCCCCCTTTTTCATAAAAATTAAAATAATTATGTTTTAAATAAAATTAAATATTTACTTAAGGAGGGTGTAGGATAAAGTCAAATTTAAATTTG
Organism: Parasteatoda tepidariorum; assembly: GCF_982258835.1. NCBI lineage: Eukaryota > Metazoa > Arthropoda > Arachnida > Araneae > Theridiidae > Parasteatoda > Parasteatoda tepidariorum. Next base: position 57,364,746 of record NC_141759.1, read on the forward strand.
GTGTATGTTTATAAAGTACGTACTTTGTATAATACCTCCCCCCCTCCCCATCGTACAAAACCGTACAGAATAGCAAATCCCCTCCCCCCCCCCCTTCGGGATGTACGTACTTTTTGAACGGCCCCATTTGAGTTTTGTGCGATGTAGAGTTATCAATAGTTTCAAACTAAAGTTGAAATTTTTCAAACTAATAGAAATTGTACAATTATTAATTTTCTAGAACACGAAAATGTCTCTATTTTACCTCTAAATACTGTACATCTAATCTATTAAAATTATTTGTATGTAGTGATGGACAAAATTCCTTTATTTGTAATTTATTAAATTATTAGTACATGCACAATTTTTAGTATCCCTTGAAAAAATATTTTCTGAAACTAAAGAATTTCTGCCATAGCTATTAATTACTTTAATTAAAAACTAATTATTTTGGGGATTAAAAATTTAGACAAAATGGAGGTGTGGGGGATCGAACCCCAGGCCTTTCACATGCAAAGCGAACGCTCTACCACTGAGCTACACCCCCGCTTACATGTGTTCTATCATTTCAGTAATCTGTAGCACAGACGGTCAGCTTGTATGTGTGGAGTAATTTTTAACATTCTTTTACGTAACCATTTTGTTGAAATATATAAATAAAAGCTTTTTAAAAATAATCAAAAATGGAATATTTATTAAAACGGTGAGAAAAAGGGAAAATAGTGGTGAGAATAAAATTGATATTAAAAAAAAGTGGAGGTGTGGGGGATCGAACCCCAGGCCTTTCACATGCAAAGCGAACTCTCTACCACTGAGCTACACCCCCGTTGACATGTGTTCTATCATTTCAGTAATCTGTAGCAGAGATGGTCAGCTTGCATGTGTGGAGTAATTTTTAACATTCTTTTACGTAAGCATTTTGTTGAAATAAATAAATAAAAGCTTCTTTAAAAATTATCAAAAATGGAATATTTATTAAAACGGTGAGAAAAAGGGAAAATAGTGGTGAGAATAAAATTGATAATAAAAAAAAGTGGAGGTGTGGGGGATCGAACCCCAGGCCTTTCACACGCAAAGCGAACGCTCTACCACTGAGCTACACCCCCGTTGACATGTGTTCTATCATTTCAGTAATCTGTAGCAGAGATGGTCAGCTTGCATGTGTGGAGTAATTTTTAACATTCTTTTATATAACCATTTTGTTGAAATAAATAAATAAAAGCTTCTTTAAAAATTATCAAAAATGGAATATTTATTAAAACGGTGAGAAAAAGGGAAAATAGTTGTGAGAATAAAATTGATATTAAAAAAAAGTGGAGGTGTGGGGGATCGAACCCCAGGCCTTTCACATGCAAAGCGAACGCTCTACCACTGAGCTACACCCCCGTTGACATGTGTTCTATCATTTCAGTAATCTGTAGCAGAGACGGTCAGCTTGTATGTGTGGAGTAATTTTTAACATTCTTTTACGTAACCATTTTGTTGAAATATATAAATAAAAGCTTTTTAAAAATAATCAAAAATGGAATATTTATTAAAACGGTGAGAAAAAGGGAAAATAGTGGTGAGAATAAAATTGATATTAAAAAAAAGTGGAGGTGTGGGGGATCGAACCCCAGGCCTTTCACATGCAAAGCGAACGCTCTACCACTGAGCTACACCCCCGTTGACATGTGTTCTATCATTTCAGTAATTTGTAGCAGAGACGGTCAGCTTGTATGTGTGGAGTAATTTTTAACATTCTTTTACGTAACCATTTTGTTGAAATATATAAATAAAAGCTTTTTAAAAATTATCAAAAATGGAATATTTATTAAAACGGTGAGAAAAAGGGAAAATAGTGGTGAGAATAAAATTGATATTAAAAAAAAGTGGAGGTGTGGGGGATCGAACCCCAGGCCTTTCACATGCAAAGCGAACGCTCTACCACTGAGCTACACCCCCGTTGACATGTGTTCTATCATTTCAGTAATCTGTAGCAGAGACGGTCAGCTTGTATGTGTGGAGTAATTTTTAACATTCTTTTACGTAACCATTTTGTTGAAATATATAAATAAAAGCTTTTTAAAAATTATCAAAAATGGAATATTTATTAAAACGGTGAGAAAAAGGGAAAATAGTTGTGAGAATAAAATTGATATTAAAAAAAAGTGGAGGTGTGGGGGATCGACCCCCAGGCCTTTCACATGCAAAGCGAACGCTCTACCACTGAGCTACACCCCCGTTGACATGTGTTCTATCATTTCAGTAATCTGTAGCAGAGACGGTCAGCTTGTATGTGTGGAGTAATTTTTAACATTCTTTTACGTAACCATTTTGTTGAAATATATAAACAAAAGCTTTTTAAAAATTATCAAAAATGGAATATTTATTAAAACGGTGAGAAAAAGGGAAAATAGTTGTGAGAATAAAATTGATATTAAAAAAAAGTGGAGGTGTGGGGGATCGAACCCCAGGCCTTTCACATGCAAAGCGAACGCTCTACCACTGAGCTACACCCCCGTTGACATGTGTTCTATCATTTCAGTAATCTGTAGCAGAGACGGTCAGCTTGTATGTGTGGAGTAATTTTTAACATTCTTTTACGTAACCATTTTGTTGAAATATATAAACAAAAGCTTTTTAAAAATTATCAAAAATGGAATATTTATTAAAACGGTGAGAAAAAGGGAAAATAGTTGTGAGAATAAAATTGATATTAAAAAAAAGTGGAGGTGTGGGGGATCGAACCCCAGGCCTTTCACATGCAAAGCGAACGCTCTACCACTGAGCTACACCCCCGTTGACATGTGTTCTATCATTTCAGTAATCTGTAGCAGAGACGGTCAGCTTGTATGTGTGGAGTAATTTTTAACATTCTTTTACGTAACCATTTTGTTGAAATATATAAACAAAAGCTTTTTAAAAATTATCAAAAATGGAATATTTATTAAAACGGTGAGAAAAAGGGAAAATAGTTGTGAGAATAAAATTGATATTAAAAAAAAGTGGAGGTGTGGGGGATCGAACCCCAGGCCTTTCACATGCAAAGCGAACGCTCTACCACTGAGCTACACCCCCGTTGACATGTGTTCTATCATTTCAGTAATCTGTAGCAGAGACGGTCAGCTTGTATGTGTGGAGTAATTTTTAACATTCTTTTACGTAACCATTTTGTTGAAATATATAAATAAAAGCTTTTTAAAAATTATCAAAAATGGAATATTTATTAAAACGGTGAGAAAAAGGGAAAATAGTTGAGAGAATAAAATTGATATTAAAAAAAAGTGGAGGTGTGGGGGATCGAACCCCAGGCCTTTCACATGCAAAGCGAACGCTCTACCACTGAGCTACACCCCCGTTGACATGTGTTCTATCATTTCAGTAATCTGTAGCAGAGACGGTCAGCTTGTATGTGTGGAGTAATTTTTAACATTCTTTTACGTAACCATTTTGTTGAAATATATAAATAAAAGCTTTTTAAAAATTATCAAAAATGGAATATTTATTAAAACGGTGAGAAAAAGGGAAAATAGTTGTGAGAATAAAATTGATATTAAAAAAAGTGGAGGTGTGGGGGATCGAACCCCAGGCCTTTCACATGCAAAGCGAACGCTCTACCACTGAGCTACACCCCCGTTGACATGTGTTCTATCATTTCAGTAATCTGTAGCAGAGACGGTCAGCTTGCATGTGTGGAGTAATTTTTAACATTCTTTTACGTAAGCATTTTGTTGAAATAAATAAATAAAAGCTTCTTTAAAAATTATCAAAAATGGAATATTTATTAAAACGGTGAGAAAAAGGGAAAATAGTTGTGAGAATAAAATTGATATTAAAAAAAAGTGGAGGTGTGGGGGATCGAACCCCAGGCCTTTCACATGCAAAGCGAACGCTCTACCACTGAGCTACACCCCCGTTGGCATGTGTTCTATCATTTCAGTAATCTGTAGCAGAGACGATCAGCTTGTATGTGTGGAGTAATTTTTAACATTCTTTTACGTAAGCATTTTGTTGAAATATATAAATAAAAGCTTTTTAAAAATTATCAAAAATGGAATATTTATTAAAACGGTGAGAAAAAGGGAAAATAGTTGTGAGAATAAAATTGATATTAAAAAAAAGTGGAGGTGTGGGGGATCGAACCCCAGGCCTTTCACATGCAAAGCGAACGCTCTACCACTGAGCTACACCCCCGTTGACATGAGTTCAATCATTTCAGTAATCTGTAGCAGAGACGGTCAGCTTGTATGTGTGGAGTAATTTTTAACATTCTTTTACGTAAGCATTTTGTTGAAATAAATAAATAAAAGCTTCTTTAAAAATTATCAAAAATGGAATATTTATTAAAACGGTGAGAAAAAGGGAAAATAGTTGTGAGAATAAAATTGATATTAAAAAAAAGTGGAGGTGTGGGGGATCGAACCCCAGGCCTTTCACATGCAAAGCGAACGCTCTACCACTGAGCTACTCCCCCGTTGACATGTGTTCTATCATTTCAGTAATCTGTAGCAGAGACGGTCAGCTTGTATGTGTGGAGTAATTTTTAACATTCTTTTACGTAACCATTTTGTTGAAATATATAAACAAAAGCTTTTTAAAAATAATCAAAAATGGAATATTTATTAAAACGGTGAGAAAAAGGGAAAATAGTTGTGAGAATAAAATTGATATTAAAAAAAAGTGGAGGTGTGGGGGATCGACCCCCAGGCCTTTCACATGCAAAGCGAACGCTCTACCACTGAGCTACACCCCCGTTGACATGTGTTCTATCATTTCAGTAATCTGTAGCAGAGACGGTCAGCTTGTATGTGTGGAGTAATTTTTAACATTCTTTTACGTAACCATTTTGTTGAAATATATAAACAAAAGCTTTTTAAAAATTATCAAAAATGGAATATTTATTAAAACGGTGAGAAAAAGGGAAAATAGTGGTGAGAATAAAATTGATATTAAAAAAAAGTGGAGTTGTGGGGGATCGAACCCCAGGCCTTTCACATGCAAAGCGAACGCTCTACCACTGAGCTACACCCCCGTTGACATGTGTTCTATCATTTCAGTAATCTGTAGCAGAGACGGTCAGCTTGTATGTGTGGAGTAATTTTTAACATTCTTTTACGTAACCATTTTGTTGAAATATATAAATAAAAGCTTTTTAAAAATTATCAAAAATGGAATATTTATTAAAACGGTGAGAAAAAGGGAAAATAGTTGTGAGAATAAAATTGATATTAAAAAAAAGTGGAGGTGTGGGGGATCGAACCCCAGGCCTTTCACATGCAAAGCGAACGCTCTACCACTGAGCTACACCCCCGTTGACATGTGTTCTATCATTTCAGTAATCTGTAGCAGAGACGGTCAGCTTGTATGTGTGGAGTAATTTTTAACATTCTTTTACGTAACCATTTTGTTGAAATATATAAACAAAAGCTTTTTAAAAATTATCAAAAATGGAATATTTATTAAAACGGTGAGAAAAAGGGAAAATAGTTGTGAGAATAAAATTGATATTAAAAAAAAGTGGAGGTGTGGGGGATCGAACCCCAGGCCTTTCACATGCAAAGCGAACGCTCTACCACTGAGCTACACCCCCGTTGACATGTGTTCTATCATTTCAGTAATCTGTAGCAGAGACGGTCAGCTTGTATGTGTGGAGTAATTTTTAACATTCTTTTACGTAACCATTTTGTTGAAATATATAAATAAAAGCTTTTTAAACATTATCAAAAATGGAATATTTATTAAAACGGTGAGAAAAAGGGAAAATAATTGTGAGAATAAAATTGATATTAAAAAAAAGTGGAGGTGTGGGGGATCGAACCCCAGGCCTTTCACATGCAAAGCGAACGCTCTACCACTGAGCTACACCCCCGTTGACATGTGTTCTATCATTTCAGTAATCTGTAGCAGAGTCGGTCAGCTTGCATGTGTGGAGTAATTTTTAACATTCCTTTACGTAAGCATTTTGTTGAAATAAATAAATAAAAGCTTCTTTAAAAATTATCAAAAATGGAATATTTATTAAAACGGTGAGAAAAAGGGAAAATAGTTGTGAGAATAAAATTGATATTAAAAAAAAGTGGAGGTGTGGGGGATCGAACCCCAGGCCTTTCACATGCAAAGCGAACGCTCTACCACTGAGCTACACCCCCGTTGACATGTGTTCTATCATTTCAGTAATCTGTAGCAGAGTCGGTCAGCTTGCATGTGTGGAGTAATTTTTAACATTCTTTTACGTAAGCATTTTGTTGAAATAAATAAATAAAAGCTTCTTTAAAAATTATCAAAAATGGAATATTTATTAAAACGGTGAGAAAAAGGGAAAATAGTTGTGAGAATAAAATTGATATTAAAAAAAAGTGGAGGTGTGGGGGATCGAACCCCAGGCCTTTCACATGCAAAGCGAACGCTCTACCACTGAGCTACACCCCCGTTGACATGTGTTCTATCATTTCAGTAATCTGTAGCAGAGACGATCAGCTTGTATGTGTGGAGTAATTTTTAACATTCTTTTACGTAAGCATTTTGTTGAAATATATAAATAAAAGCTTTTTAAAAATTATCAAAAATGGAATATTTATTAAAACGGTGAGAAAAAGGGAAAATAGTTGTGAGAATAAAATTGATATTAAAAAAAAGTGGAGGTGTGGGGGATCGAACCCCAGGCCTTTCACATGCAAAGCGAACGCTCTACCACTGAGCTACACCCCCGTTGACATGTGTTCTATCATTTCAGTAATCTGTATCAGAGACGGTCAGCTTGTATGTGTGGAGTAATTTTTAACATTCTTTTACGTGAGCATTTTGTTGAAATAAATAAATAAAAGCTTCTTTAAAAATTATCAAAAATGGAATATTTATTAAAACGGTGAGAAAAAGGGAAAATAGTTGTGAGAATAAAATTGATATTAAAAAAAAGTGGAGGTGTGGGGGATCGAACCCCAGGCCTTTCACATGCAAAGCGAACGCTCTACCACTGAGCTACACCCCCGTTGACATGTGTTCTATCATTTCAGTAATCTGTAGCAGAGACGGTCAGCTTGTATGTGTGGAGTAATTTTTAACATTCTTTTACGTAACCATTTTGTTGAAATATATAAACAAAAGCTTTTTAAAAATAATCAAAAATGGAATATTTATTAAAACGGTGAGAAAAAGGGAAAATAGTTGTGAGAATAAAATTGATATTAAAAAAAAGTGGAGGTGTGGGGGATCGACCCCCAGGCCTTTCACATGCAAAGCGAACGCTCTACCACTGAGCTACACCCCCGTTGACATGTGTTCTATCATTTCAGTAATCTGTAGCAGAGACGGTCAGCTTGTATGTGTGGAGTAATTTTTAACATTCTTTTACGTAACCATTTTGTTGAAATATATAAACAAAAGCTTTTTAAAAATTATCAAAAATGGAATATTTATTAAAACGGTGAGAAAAAGGGAAAATAGTGGTGAGAATAAAATTGATATTAAAAAAAAGTGGAGGTGTGGGGGATCGAACCCCAGGCCTTTCACATGCAAAGCGAACGCTCTACCACTGAGCTACACCCCCGTTGACATGTGTTCTATCATTTCAGTAATCTGTAGCAGAGACGGTCAGCTTGTATGTGTGGAGTAATTTTTAACATTCTTTTACGTAACCATTTTGTTGAAATATATAAATAAAAGCTTTTTAAAAATTATCAAAAATGGAATATTTATTAAAACGGTGAGAAAAAGGGAAAATAGTTGTGAGAATAAAATTGATATTAAAAAAAAGTGGAGGTGTGGGGGATCGAACCCCAGGCCTTTCACATGCAAAGCGAACGCTCTACCACTGAGCTACACCCCCGTTGACATGTGTTATATCATTTCAGTAATCTGTAGCAGAGATGGTCAGCTTGCATGTGTGGAGTAATTTTTAACATTCTTTTACGTAAGCATTTTGTTGAAATAAATAAATAAAAGCTTCTTTAAAAATTATCAAAAATGGAATATTTATTAAAACGGTGAGAAAAAGGGAAAATAGTTGTGAGAATAAAATTGATATTAAAAAAAAGTGGAGGTGTGAGGGATCGAACCCCAGGCCTTTCACATGCAAAGCGAACGCTCTACCACTGAGCTACACCCCCGTTGACATGTGTTCTATCATTTCAGTAATCTGTAGCAGAGATGGTCAGCTTGCATGTGTGGAGTAATTTTTAACATTCTTTTACGTAAGCATTTTGTTGAAATAAATAAATAAAAGCTTCTTTAAAAATTATCAAAAATGGAATATTTATTAAAACGGTGAGAAAAAGGGAAAATAGTGGTGAGAATAAAATTGATATTAAAAAAAAGTGGAGGTGTGGGGGATCGAACCCCAGGCCTTTCACATGCAAAGCGAACGCTCTACCACTGAGTTACACCCCCGTTGACATGTGTTCTATCATTTCAGTAATCTGTAGCAGAGATGGTCAGCTTGCATGTGTGGAGTAATTTTTAACATTCTTTTACGTAAGCATTTTGTTGAAATAAATAAATAAAAGCTTCTTTAAAAATTATCAAAAATGGAATATTTATTAAAACGGTGAGAAAAAGGGAAAATAGTGGTGAGAATAAAATTGATATTAAAAAAAAGTGGAGGTGTGGGGGATCGAACCCCAGGCCTTTCACATGCAAAGCGAACGCTCTACCACTGAGCTACACCCCCGTTGACATGTGTTCTATCATTTCAGTAATCTGTAGCAGAGATGGTCAGCTTGCATGTGTGGAGTAATTTTTAACATTCTTTTACGTAACCATTTTGTTGAAATATATAAATAAAAGCTTCTTTAAAAATTTTCAAAAATGGAATATTTATTAAAACGGTGAGAAAAAGGGAAAATAGTTGTGAGAATAAAATTGATATTAAAAAAAAGTGGAGGTGTGGGGGATCGAACCCCAGGCCTTTCACATGCAAAGCGAACGCTCTACCACTGAGCTACACCCCCGTTGACATGTGTTCTATCGTTTCAGTAATCTGTAGCAGAGATGGTCAGCTTGCATGTGTGGAGTAATTTTTAACATTCTTTTACGTAAGCATTTTGTTGAAATAAATAAATAAAAGCTTCTTTAAAAATTATCAAAAATGGAATATTTATTAAAACGGTGAGAAAAAGGGAAAATAGTGGTTAGAATAAAATTGATATTAAAAAAAAGTGGAGGTGTGGGGGATCGAACCCCAGGCCTTTCACATGCAAAGCGAACGCTCTACCACTGAGCTACACCCCCGTTGACATGTGTTCTATCATTTCAGTAATCTGTAGCAGAGTTGGTCAGCTTGCATGTGTGGAGTAATTTTTAACATTCTTTTACGTAAGCATTTTGTTGAAATAAATAAATAAAAGCTTCTTTAAAAATTATCAAAAATGGAATATTTATTAAAACGGTGAGAAAAAGGGAAAATAGTGGTGAGAATAAAATTGATATTAAAAAAAAGTGGAGGTGTGGGGGATCGAACCCCAGGCCTTTCACATGCAAAGCGAACGCTCTACCACTGAGCTACACCCCCGTTGACATGTGTTCTATCATTTCAGTAATCTGTAGCAGAGATGGTCAGCTTGCATGTGTGGAGTAATTTTTAACATTCTTTTACGTAAGCATTTTGTTGAAATAAATAAATAAAAGCTTCTTTAAAAATTATCAAAAATGGAATATTTATTAAAACGGTGAGAAAAAGGGAAAATAGTGGTGAGAACAAAATTGATATTAAAAAAAAGTGGAGGTGTGGGGGATCGAACCCCAGGCCTTTCACATGCAAAGCGAACGCTCTACCACTGAGCTACACCCCCGTTGACATGTGTTCTATCATTTCAGTAATCTGTAGCAGAGATGGTCAGCTTGCATGTGTGGAGTAATTTTTAACATTCTTTTACGTAAGCATTTTGTTGAAATAAATAAATAAAAGCTTCTTTAAAAATTATCAAAAATGGAATATTTATTAAAACGGTGAGAAAAAGGGAAAATAGTGGTGAGAATAAAATTGATATTAAAAAAAAGTGGAGGTGTGGGGGATCGAACCCCAGGCCTTTCACATGCAAAGCGAACGCTCTACCACTGAGCTACACTCCCGTTGACATGTGTTCTATCATTTCAGTAATCTGTAGCAGAGATGGTCAGCTTGCATGTGTGGAGTAATTTTTAACATTTTTTTACGTAAGCATTTCGTTGAAATATATAAATAAAAGCTTCTTTAAAAATTATCAAAAATGGAATATTTATTAAGACGGTGAGAAAAAGGGAGTATAGCGGAGAGAATAAAATTGCTATTAAAAAAAGTGGAGGTGTGGGGGATCGAACCCCAGGCCTTTCACATGCAAAGCGAACGCTCTACCACTGAGCTACAGCTACACCCCCGTTGTTATGTATTCTATCATTTCAAAAATCTGTAGCAGTGATGGTCAGCTTGTATATGTGGCTGTATGTACTATTTATTTTTTTGATTTAAAAAAGAAAAGTGTTATCTGTTGGAAAATATCGCCTCGCTCTGTAAGCTGTCGTAAGCACATATAAATTTCGTCTACTATTAATATCTTTCTCACTAATATTTTAATAAAAAGTCACGATGGTAGGAGGCTCGAGATTTGTTTTTGTTTGCAATGCTTATTTCATACAATCGGAGAATAAATGGAGAAATAAATCTAAATTATCTGCATTAATTAACAATTATTCTACAATATGTTTCATATTGGTATAAGTTTCTTATCAAGTTTATACCAGTAATGATTAAATTTTGAACAATAAAGTACTTTCTTTTGTTTTGAACTAAAATCATAATTTGTTTAAACTTTATCTTGCAAAAATTTTAGAAATTTAAATGCATCCTGTCCTTTATATCCATTATTTTTTGTTATGAAAACAGTCTCTTCTTGAAATCTCTTCGCTATGTTCATAAAAAGCAGGTGGTATTCTCCTTATGAATTAATCATATTTTCGTTATACATTTTATTTAGTTAATGTTACAGAGTGCCTTGTTTGACGTGGGGGTGTAGTTCAATTGTAGAGCGTTCGCTTCGCGTGTGAAGGACCTGCGTTCAATCCTCCAAATCTCCATCAATTTTTTTTTTAAATGCATTTTAAAAAATTTAAATTTTATGAAATTTTTTGTTCTTGGAAAACAAAGTACAATTAAAAGCGAATAGAAAGAAATATCTTTTTGTGTAATTTCTACATTTATCTGGGTTCTCATCTCACCTTTTTCTTTAATCTTCCTTATTTATATTTGATTATCTTATAAATTTGTTGCTTCCACTATCGGACAATCTTCATTTTTTCCTTTTGCAACTTGTTTTTATTTTTCTTAGACATCTCTTTGTTTTTACCCAATTTATCCTTCGTTTGGACATTGAACTAAGTTGTTCGTCTTAAAACTTAAAGTATATCTGTTTATGAGGTTTTATTTGCGGTTTTTCATATTTTGTAACTTTAATCATAGAAGTTATAAGTAAGTGCAACTACAGCGTATTTCCTTTAGTCAAGGAATTAAACAATAAGTTATTCTAACACGTGGCTGCAAATGACGACTATAGCAGTCCGATTTTTTTGGCGATATGTAGGCAATAGACTACTAGAGCCGTCGTCAGAATATCTACCGTCTTAAGCAGAAATCTCTTTTAAAGGATCTGTTAATTATCATTTCTTTTCAAAATTATATACGGATTCCTCAATATCATATTCGTGAGGGAAATAAAAAATTAATTAGCTCAAAAATCCTTGAAAATCATCTAATTTCGAATAAAGATAAATTTTCGTGACCGATATACATCATAAAGATGAAACATAATAGAGCGTACACATCAAGATAATTTTTGTCCTCAGAATGAAAACACTAATTGGCTAACTCAAGAGAGAAACTTTCTGCCTTTCGTTTCTCCTTGTTATTTCAATGGAGGAAACTCAATGTGGAAATTTGAAAGTAAAAAATTTTAAAATATGTTGGTTTACTGTGCTGCATTTGGTAGTACAGAAAAATGTGCTAAAAGAGGACCTTACACATTCTATACGTCAGTTAATTTATCACTTTTTGTAAATACATTCTTTTTTTACGTAAATGAACTATTAAAATATTCTTCTTTCCTTAAAACATCATACTAATCTTGATTATTCCATTTCATTCATTCTAAAATCAAAATTTATACTTTTGGAAGCATTTTAAAAGTAAATATAAACTAATAATAACATTACTTAACCTTAAAGTAATGATTATATAGAATAATCTATAATTGATACATTATTTTTTTTTTAGTGCTAAAATGTAGTTGGTGAAAATTATGCTCGTTGTATATTATTTTTACTTTCTATATCACTTTAGTAAGTTGGAATACTTCAAGATGTTAAATTTCAGCTGCTTGCTTTAAAGTTTTTTTTTAATAAAATAGCTTTGCTCAGATAAAAGAGAAAATTATAAAGGATTTTTACAAACACTTAATCATAAGTTTCCTAATGAAATTGTCATATCTTTTTAAATTGATATCGTCACTGCTCCTTTTTAATTGCTAAAGTAGGCGACAAAAATTGAGAAAACTAGCAGGGGTAATAACGCTGAGAAATATAATCATCGCATGTGTAAAGTTTAAATAAAATCAAAATGTTTTAAAAAAAGAATTTTTTTTAACGTGATTTACTTCTATCTTATTTCCAAGCTATATTTTTTTCGACTGACTGACCAGTCAAAAATCTTTTCTTTTCAGCAATTTCAAAATATTCTAAATACTTGTAATCAGTGATTTTACAACATGCAAATACTATCGTAAAATCTATATTAGATTAAAGTTTAAAAGAAATTTTTATGTACTTCAATATTCATATATCAATAGAAAATCATTTAACAGAGCAGTTAGAAAATAACTTCAGACAATTTTATAAACTACCGAATTGATTTGAGAAACTTTTATCATAACATACATTTTTAACGCTAAATTCATTCAAAATTAAAACTTTCCAAAATTTTATAAAAACTGATAAATTTTTGCTCAGTTTATTCACAATATAATATAGGTTGAAAAGTGCTCCAATATTTTAGCGTAAGTTTATAGTAAATTCCACGAATTAGTATGCGAAAAGCTTGGGGTTCGATCTCCCACACCTCCATTTTTTTTAAAACATTAAATTTATTCATGCCACTTTTCTCTCCGTTTTAATAAATATTCCGTTAGTGACAATATTTAAAAGCTTCTACTAAAAAATTTCAATCAAGTTGCGTAAAGAAAAATGTATAAATTAGTCTACACATGCAAGCTGACCATCTCTGCTACATATTACAGAAATGATAGAACACATGTCAACGGGGGTATAGCTCAGTGGTAGAGCGTTCGCTTTGCATGTGAAAGGCCTGGGGTTCGATCCCCCACACCTCCACTTTTTTTATTAGCAATTTTATTCTCTCCGCTATACTCCCTTTTTCTCACCGTTTTAAAAAATATTCCATTTTTGATAAATTTTAAAAAGCTTTTGTTTATATATTTCAACAAAATGGTTATATAAAAGAATGTTGTAAATTACTCCACACATGCAAGCTGAGAATCTGTGCTATAGATTACTGAAATGATAGAACACATGTCAACGGGGGTGTAGCTCAGTGGTAGAGCGTTCGCTTTGCATGTGAAAGCCCTGGGGTTCGAACCCCCACACCTCCACTTTTTTTAATAGCAATTTTATTCTCTCCGCTATACTCCCTTTTTCTCACCGTTTTAATAAATATTCCATTTTTGATAATTTTTAAAAAGCTTTTGTTTATATATTTCTACAAAATTGTTATATAAAAGAATGTTATAAATTACTCCACACATGCAAGCTGAGAATCTGTGCTACAGATTACTGAAATGATAGAACACATGTCGACGGGGGTGTAGCTCAGTGGTAGAGCGTTCGCTTTGCATGTGAAAGGCCTGGGGTTCGATCCCCCACACCTCCACTTTTTTTAATAGAAATTTTATTCTCTCCGCTATACTCCCTTTTTCTCACCGTTTTAATAAATATTCAATTTTTGATAATTTTTAAAAAGCTTTTGTTTATATATTTCAACAAAATGGTTATATAAAAGAATGTTATAAATTACTCCACACATGCAAGCTGAGAATCTGTGCTACAGATTACTGAAATGATAGAACACATGTCGACGGGGGTGTAGCTCAGTGGTAGAGCGTTCGCTTTGCATGTGAAAGGCCTGGCGTTCGATCCCCCACACCTCCACTTTTTTTTAATGGCAATTTTATTCTCTCCGCTATACTCCCTTTTTCTCTACGTTTTAATAAATATTCCATTTTTGATAATTTTTAAAAAGCTTTTGTTTATATATTTCAACAAAATGGTTATATAAAAGAATGTTATAAATTACTCCACACATGCAAGCTGAGAATCTGTGCTACAGATTACTGAAATGATAGAACACATGTCAACGGGGGTGTAGCTCAGTGGTAGAGCTTTCGCTTTGCATGTGAAAGGCCTGGGGGTTCGATCCCCCACACCTCCACTTTTTTTTAATAGCAATTTTATTCTCTCCGCTATACTCCCTTTTTCTCACCGTTTTAATAAATATTCCATTTTTGATAATTTTTAAAAAGCTTTTGTTTATATATTTCAACAAAATGGTTATATAAAAGAATGTTATAAATTACTCCACACATGCAAGCTGAGAATCTGTGCTACAGATTACTGAAATGATAGAACACATGTCAACGGGGGTGTAGCTCAGTGGTAGAGCGTTCGCTTTGCATGTGAAAGGCCTGGGGTTCGATCCCCCACACCTCCACTTTTTTTTAATAGCAATTTTATTCTCTCCGCTATACTCCCTTTTTCTCACCGTTTTAATAAATATTCCATTTTTGATAATTTTTAAAAAGCTTTTGTTTATATATTTCAACAAAATGGTTATATAAAAGAATGTTATAAATTACTCCACACATGCAAGCTGAGAATCTGTGCTACAGATTACTGAAATGATAGAACACATGTCAACGGGGGTGTAGCTCAGTGGTAGAGCGTTCGCTTTGCATGTGAAAGGCCTGGGGTTCGATCCCCCACACCTCCACTTTTTTTTAATAGCAATTTTATTCTCTCCGCTATACTCCCTTTTTCTCACCGTTTTAATAAATATTCCATTTTTGATAAATTTTAAAAAGCTTTTGTTTATATATTTCAACAAAATGGTTATATAAAAGAATGTTATAAATTACTCCACACATGCAAGCTGAGAATCTGTGCTACAGATTACTGAAATGATAGAACACATGTCAACGGGGGTGTAGCTCAGTGGTAGAGCTTTCGCTTTGCATGTGAAAGGCCTGGGGGTTCGATCCCCCACACCTCCACTTTTTTTTAATAGCAATTTTATTCTCTCCGCTATACTCCCTTTTTCTCACCGTTTTAATAAATATTCCATTTTTGATAATTTTTAAAAAGCTTTTGTTTATATATTTCAACAAAATGGTTATATAAAAGAATGTTATAAATTACTCCACACATGCAAGCTGAGAATCTGTGCTACAGATTACTGAAATGATAGAACACATGTCAACGGGGGTGTAGCTCAGTGGTAGAGCGTTCGCTTTGCATGTGAAAGGCCTGGGGTTCGATCCCCCACACCTCCACTTTTTTTTAATAGCAATTTTATTCTCTCCGCTATACTCCCTTTTTCTCACCGTTTTAATAAATATTCCATTTTTGATAATTTTTAAAAAGCTTTTGTTTATATATTTCAACAAAATGGTTATATAAAAGAATGTTATAAATTACTCCACACATGCAAGCTGAGAATCTGTGCTACAGATTACTGAAATGATAGAACACATGTCAACGGGGGTGTAGCTCAGTGGTTGAGCGTTCGCTTTGCATGTGAAAGGCCTGGGGTTCGATCCCCCACACCTACTCTTTTTTTTAATAGCAATTTTATTCTCTCCGCTATACTCCCTTTTTCTCACCGTTTTAATAAATATTCCATTTTTGATAATTTTTAAAAAGCTTTTGTTTATATATTTCAACAAAATGGTTATATAAAAGAATGTTATAAATTACTCCACACATGCAAGCTGAGAATCTGTGTTACAGATTACTGAAATGATAGAACACATGTCAACGGGGGTGTAGCTCAGTAGTAGAGCGCTCATTTTTCATGTGAAAGACCTGGGGTTCGATCCTCCACTTTTATTAATATAAATTTTATTGTCTCCAATTTTTTCTCTTCTTTTCATCGTTTTAGTAAATATTCTATTTTTATCTGTTTTTAGAGCTTCTATACTTCATGTATTTAAACGTAATGCTCATGTAAAAAAAATGTTTAAATTACTCCACACATTCAAGCTGATCTTCTCTGCTACAGATTTTTAAAATATTATAAAGCATTCCAAACTGGGTGTAGCTCAGTGGTCGAACGTTCGCTTCGCATGTGGAAGGCTTGGGGTTCGATCTTCCACTCCTCCACTTTTTATAATATCAATTTTATTCTATCCATTTTTTTCTTTTTTTCTCTCCATTTTAATAAATATTCCATTTGTAAATATATTTAAAAGCTGCTACAGTATTTTCTTCAATAAAATTCTTGAGTAAAGAAAATCGTATAAATTAGTCCACACATACAGGCCGTCCAACTTCACTGCAGATTACTGAAATATTGGAACACATGTCAAAGGGAATTTATCTCAATGGTAGAGCGTTTATTGCTCTGCACGTAAAAGGCCCACGGTCTGACCCTCCCCTTCCCCAACCTTTTTAACATACTATTTTTTATTCTCATTTTCTCTTTAATTTCGTCAACTATTAATATCTTTCTAATATTGTAATAAAATTCTTATGTTAGGCAATGATACTACTAAATTATAGATAATTTTTTCTCAGAGACATTAGCCTCTCCCTATCAGCTTTACTGAATGTTTAACAAAATTATATATTTCAACTCCATATATGTCCTTTATAGTAATGACCATTTTTGCAAAGCAGCGAAAGTTTATTCAAATATCACCGAATTCACGAAGTGTTGAACCATGCAGCTGATCAACAATGTATTGAAAATTTAAATTACATTTATAAATAATCAAACAATTCATTTTTAATATTATATGATGGCAAATTTTTTAGTTTAAGGAAGCGTATGAAAGGTTAAGGTTTTTTCAAATTCAGTAAAATTTTAAATCTCTGAACATTTTATGGAAATTGATTTATTCAGTAAAATAATAAATGCGTCTGCTTTTAAATATTTCTTCTCTAAACAATAAGCCAACTTTAGTTAAAAAGCTCAGCACTGCTGGATTTTTCTATAATCCATGAATATATCAGTTTTTTTTTTCTGTATGTTGATTTGCTATTTCTTTGGAAGCTTGCCAAAAAGCTTAACATTTGTTTCATTTAACTAAAGACAAGACACTTTGGCAATTGACCAGAAAAGAATATTTTGATCCTGCTACCAGAAAAGAAGTGGTAATTTAACTTAAAGTTGTGATAGTTTGCCTGAAAACTATAAATTAGGTTTAAAAAAATTGGAATTATTATGCTTTAAAAACTTTTGTTTAAGTATCTGACCACTTTTCTAAATATTTATACTATTTGCCATAAAACCGTTGCTTTGAAGAAAACTTAAAATATAATGAAAGAATTGGTATTTATGTAAGGCAAAAATAACAGTTATAAACAAAATCAATAATTTATTTTTCATTATTTATTATTTATTCATCATTTATTATAAATGACTGTTTTCTTAACTTCTAAGCTAATATGTCATTTTCCTGGCATTTAAAATTTGGGATTTTCGATTTTATTATTTTTTTAAGCAAATGTCTATAAACTACCCTCCTGTCTGTAAGATATTAATAAATGTAACTAAATAAATGTACAAAAAAAATTTTAAATTATTTTGAAGACCTTAAATTTGAAGAAATTTTTTTTCCGAATTGTCAATTTCCAAAGAATTACCCTGTTACGCTAATTCTCACAGTCAGTCCTAATTTCGTCATTATATATATATATATATATATATATATATATATATATATATATATATATATATATATATATATATATATATATATATATATATATATATATATATATATATATATATATATATATATATATATATATATATATATATATATATATATATATTCCCCTCGGACGGTATTGTTTTTTTAAGGTTACAGAAAAAGTCATGTTATTATTCCATTAAGCTTTGTGAATCATAATAATAATTATAAATGAGTTTGATCCCAACTACACATAAATAATTACAACAAATATATTAAAGCATAACAGTCTTTATGATAGCGAATTACAAAATACAAATATATTTTTGAGTAAGTTTGTTTTTCGGTAATTGTTTTGCTAACAAGTGGAAAATCCTTGCTCTAAAAGAGTGAAAGTTGTCAGGTGTGCATATAAAATATATTTGTAGGAATATCTTCTAGGGTCCTCTGCTCTTATTTAGAGTCTTGCTAATTTTAACAAATTAATAAGTTTAAATTAACAAATTAACTATACACTAATGTAACTCACACAAATGTCAAAATTGCACAGCGAGCAACTAATTTGCATGGTTCAATTTGGAAACAAAGTTTTTTTAGAAATATTTAGGAGAGTATGGCGTTTTCGAAAACCTTCAAATTTTACAGATGATGATCTTAAATTATTAGGAAGATGATCTGATGATGGTAATCTTAAATTATTATTCACAAATTAATTAGTTATGGGCGTTTCATTTGGCATTACGGACTTAACACTCTATGTTTTTAAATTATGGATTAATAAGATTTTATTTTTATTTTACAAGAAGAAAACCGTAAATAAATAAAAGATTATGAAAGGAAAATGGCTTATAATTGTAAATAGAATGTCTTAATGATTTCATGAATATATTTGATTAGAAAGAATGATTAAGATATATGTTAGACTACCAAGAAATAGATTTGATTAACAAAGAATTTTACTTACATATTTTTAAATGAAACGAGTTTTTTAAGGGGTCTATCAAGTAAGAAGTGATAACACTAAGATTTAAATAAAAAATTCGTTTTTTGATTATTATTCGTTTATGATCATTTTGATCAACTATTTGCCAATTTCACCAGCTGCTGCGCTGGACAAGTAACCAGTTTCCTTATTTATGCTACAAGTTTTTGAAATCTCGCCAAACTAGGTTTCCGGAAGATATTTTGAAGAGGTTATTTTGAACGTCCGATCACGCCACCAAAATTCTTAAACTTGATTGGTTATTTGATATGTATACCTACGCGAAAGTTGGACTTCGTTAGAAAAGAAGTAAAAGGGTTTATTTTTTCGCCATTTATGCTTCTGATCTCTTGCTGTTAGAATCATCGTTATTATTTCATTTTATGAAGATGAGCCACTAGAGTAACGGTAAGTTATCTTTTATTCTATTAAAAATATTTTATTAAATTTGTAATAATTAATTTTTTTTAATAATCAAGAAGTAACGTTGATCCCAGTAATAATTGCCAATTTGGCGAGATTTTAAAACTTCGCCAAGAGGTGCGCAATTCTAGGATTTTACCGTTAGTCTGATACCGGATATTTTCGTTAGGTTTGGTTTAATTTGCTTTGTTGAAGTTTTTATTTTTTTAAAAAAACAATTGCCCTTTTAGTTTTTTTTTATCAGCATAAAAGCTTCAAGCAATTTAGATTAGTTTCGCCATGTAAAATAATCCAAAAATTGTTCACAAAAAGTTAATACAGTATTGTTCCCATTATTCTGATCTACCTGTGTATACGGTAAATTAATTTTTACGAATACATTATTTAAAATTATAATTATTGAGCAACTAAAAATTACCTCCACCGCAAGAAACAGAACAAGCTCCAAAAATTCCTTCCTGCCAATGAAACGTTGGACGCTGACACTGTGACCCATCACCACCACAAACTCCACATTCGTCAACTTTCAATGTTGATCCTACTTGCAGATCACAGCCAATCGGCTGTAGAATAAAATGACAAAATGTCAGTAGTATTTTTTTTTCAAAAATATTCTAACATCATCACAAATAAAAATATTTGAGCAACATCAAACTGGGTTGCCAAACGCTTTTTGGAAAAATTCATCCTTGTGGTAGCTAAGTTAACGTTTTAATGAAAGATTCATTGTATTTTACCTTAACACTACCATGAAGATGATTTTAAACTTCATATAAAACTTCACTTTATTCCAGTTCTCTCGTGATGAGGCTTTTAAAATGTTAGCAAAGCTATCAAAAATTCTGAAAGTTTTAGTTGTTCATTGTTTGCCACTTAACACATTGCTGACCGGTCACGAGTTAACTCGTGTTTTCGTTAACAGTGATCTCGTGGTGACTATTTTAAAAAGTGGGCGTAATTTTCCTTACTTTTCAAGTTTTACTATTTAGTTCTATACCAATTTATTATAACTTTACGAAATTCGATATATTTGCAAAACTTGTGGCGTACTATTACACACAGGTGATTGTTATCTATTTGTCATACGGCATTAAAAAATTTTGATGGTTATTTATATTGTTTAACTACCACATCACCTCCACACGGTTTCTTATAAGTAGTCTGAGCAGATTATTTAAAAAGCGAACCACTTGTGCGCATGAACCCAAATTCTATTTTAATAAATAATACATACTTGAAAGAACTTTATCATATATATTTGAAAATTGAATCAGTAGTGGTTGACAAGTTAATAAAACAAACCAATAAATAAAAAACAATTTAGACATATATTTGCTACCACTTTCTAATTTTTAATAGATTTCATATTAAATGGTTCTTTCACTGATTGGTCTACCAGAAGAGACTTCGAGCAAGTTGCTGCCTGAGAATAGGTTGTGCGATTAAAATTGTCTTGTGATAGATTCAAAGTTTCCTTTAAAGGTAAGATCGTTTTGAATTGTCTTTCCGATATCAACTAAGGCACGAGTCGGTGTCATGTCTTCGGGGTAGACACGGAAATTAGTGCGACTCAACTGATGGCATCTAATAGCATTTCTGATCCTACAAAGATCAATTTAACCACGGAATGGGAAGATCTTATGGATTCTATATCCGATCAGGATAGGATTACTGCAAAAAAAGGTCCTTTTAAGGGCCAGAAACCAATTTCATCGAATACACATGAAAATTCGGATGAAAATCAAATAGAGCAAATAACCCTAAACGTGGATAACAATACCGAACTTATCCTAGTTCCCCCAGACGAAAATAACGATTTATCGAAAATTAGAGATAGTGTAAATAACATTAAAAATGTCTTTGCACCAACTATTCAAAATGAGATACACCAAACAGTTATCTCAATTTTAACAGGATATATTGAAACCCTACTTAACTCTACAACAGAGATGGGTAATCGAGTAGCAAATCTTGAACAGCATATTCAAAAGTTAAATGATCAAATTCTCGAAAATGGTTCTAAAAAACCAAAATTGATCAAGATTAAACAAACTAGGGATAACCCCCCAGCTCTTTTCCCAATAAAAAGATCCGGCCGTAAAACTAATATTGCCAAAGTAAATTTCATTAGCGAAAATAAATTCTCTGCACTAGAAGAATTAAATACGGATAAAAATGAAAATTGTAACCCAGGAGAAAAAACTGAGGATTACCCAGAACTCTCAATTATAACCAATCCGAGCAAAAGGAAGAAAATAGCTATTTCAGATAATTCAGATGTTTCAGACAACGAAACTAACAAAATAGAAGAAAACAAAAATTCTAATGACATGGAAATTGATAGTAATAAAAAAGCTAATAATTTCAGAAAACCGAGAAAAACAGCAACCAACCCACCGATAGTCATTATAGACCCTAACTTTGACTGGAAAAATTTTCTCGCAAAAATGAAAGAAATGAACGTAAGTGAATTTACAGGTAAAACTGTAGGGGACAGAATGAATATTAAAACTAGGACCCCTGATGCACACAGGGCCATAGTCCAAGTCCTGGAAAATTCAAATATTAAATATCACAGTTACTCCTTACCAGAGAATAGACTAATAAAAATCGTCATTCGTGGAGTACCGAAAGAAATCGGCTCTGAAGAAGTTAATTTAGCATTAAGAAATGAGCATGATATCACACCAGAGAATGTAGTCCAATTAACAAAAAGGGTTAATGGAGACAGAATAAACATACCTCTCTACTTAGTCACACTCAAAAAATGCGAAAAAAGCAAAGAAATCTGGCAAATAGAATATCTACTAAATTGTGGAGTTAAAATCGAAAAATACAGAGGAAGAGGCCAAGAGCCCACGCAGTGCCATCGCTGCCAACTTTTTAGACATTCTCAGAATGGCTGCAGGCATGACCCAAAGTGCGTCAAATGCGCGGAACAACACCTTACTAAAGATTGTAATAAAACAAAGGAAGACTCTCCAAAATGTGCAAACTGTCAGGGCAACCATGTTGCAAGTTTTAGGCAATGCCCGACATACTTAGCCATCTCAAATAACAAAAATAAAAATAAACAACCTCCGACCAGGAAGGCAGTTTTCGAAAGCAAAACGTACGCGGCCGCGGTACTAAAAGAGCAAACTACCAATTCCATCTCCGCAGCCGAAGAAAAAATTAAAGAGGCTAAAGAAGTAGCGGACAAGCTAACAGCATTAACCATCATAGCAAAAGAAATAGCTGACTCCCTAACAAAACTAGATATCAAATATGGATCTAAATAAAAATAAATTCATTCCACTGAAGATCGCATTCTGGAATGCTCATAGCCTAAATAACAAACTAGAAGAAACAAAAAATTTTATTTATAAGTATGATCTGGACATTCTAGCTATAAATGAAACCCACCTAAATAAATTTAATAAATGTAAAATCGCTAATTATAACCTTTTTAGATGTGACCGTACAACAAGCAGAGGCGGAGGTACTGCTTTATATGTTAAAAGATGCTACAACTCCACACTATTCAGTCAGAACAATTTAAATGGCTATGAAGAAGTCTCTATTGTAATCACACTTCAAAATAGCAGAAAAATTAAAATCACGAGCATGTACAACCCCCCCGGACACCCTATACAGGAAGACATTATAAAGGACTTATTTCCAATAAATTTCGAATCTATTGTGGTTGGAGATCTTAACTCAAAACATATAAATTGGGGATGTGCGAAAACAAATGATAGTGGCAGGAAGCTAAACATTCTAATCAATAAATTTAACTTAAATTTATTCGCTCCAGACGAACCAACCTACTATTCTAAAAATAGCTCAATTTTAGATATTTTAATCACAAACTCCAATACCCCCATTTCATTAGAGGTACTCCACGAATTAAGCAGTGATCACTATCCAGTAATTGCTACTACCTGTTTTAATAAGGAAGAAAAAATCATCACTAGGAAGAAAACAGACTGGCTTCTGTACAAAAATATTCTAAACTTATCATATTTTAAGAAAAACCTAAATAACAAAGCCGATATTGAAGAAGATATTAAAAACCTAACTACTGACTTATACAATGCGTACACAGAAGCTACAGAAGAGACAAAAGTCAGAGCCGATTATAAAATTATACCAAATTTTATTAAGGAACAAATTAGAACTAAAAATCGACTAAGAAAAGAATATCAGCAAACAAATAACCCTATCGTTAAAACAGAAATTAACAGACTTCAAAAAACAATTAATAAACAACTTACCGAATACAGACAAGACGTTTGGAACGAAAAATCATTGGCATGA
This sequence comes from Parasteatoda tepidariorum, assembly GCF_982258835.1. Classification (NCBI taxonomy): domain Eukaryota; kingdom Metazoa; phylum Arthropoda; class Arachnida; order Araneae; family Theridiidae; genus Parasteatoda; species Parasteatoda tepidariorum. Next base: position 57,388,356 of record NC_141759.1, read on the forward strand.
ATACAAGCGATAATTCCGTATGGAAAATGGTTAAATCCCTCAAAGCAAATAAAGCGATAAACATGCCTCTAAACAGTGGTAATGGAAAAATTTATGCAGACAAAGACAAGACAGAAATATTTGCAAACTCAATCGAAGAACAATTTTCTCCAAATAAAGAACCAAATGATAAATCCTCAGATCAACAAATTATATCTACCTATAATACCTACTTCAGTAAAAATCAAATTAATAACTCAATGAGTTATACGGATAATGACGAAATCAAAAACATCATCAAAAAACTAAATAAGAAGAAAGCCCCCGGCTACGATAACATCACCAATATCATGATTAAAAATTTACCCCCCTTAAGACTGAACCAACTCACTAACATAATCAACGCAAGCATCAAACAGTGTTATTTTCCAAATCACTGGAAGCATGCTACTATCATCTTATTCCCAAAACCAGGAAAAAATCATTTAAACGCAGAAAATTACAGACCGATTAGTCTTTTATCTTCACTATCTAAAATCATGGAAAGAATTTTATTAAATCGAATTTACCCACTATTAAGCTTTCTCCCGAACGAACAATTCGGTTTTCGGAAAAACCTCTCCACAACTAAACAGTTGATTCGAATACTTGAATTTATTAGTGAAGAATTCTTCAAAAAACAAGCCACTGCCTTACTCATGTTGGACATCGCTAAAGCGTTCGACAGAGTATGGCATACTGGTCTTATATATAAAATGATACAGCAAAATATTCCTGATGATCTTGTTCATATTATTAATAATTATTTAATCAATAGAACATTTCAAATTAAAATTAATGACCATTTCTCTACAAGGAGAAAAATACAAGCAGGCGTACCGCAAGGCTCTATTCTGGGGCCCATTCTCTTCCTAATATACTGCTCAGACTTCCCAGTTAACAGGGGAGATATAAATATTCAAACAGCCTTCTATGCGGATGATACCGCGATACTCAGCCGATCCTTAAATGTAAATAATGCAATTAAAAGACTACAAAACAATGTAAAAGATATTGAAGCCTGGTGCAGCAGGTGGAAGGTTAAAATCAATAGCTCCAAATCAAACCTTCTCATTATTCGCAAAACATATAAAAAGAAAATTATAAACTACGAAAAAATCTTATTATTCAACGAAGAAGTTCCCAAAGTCTCTAAAGCAAACTATTTGGGTATCACTATAAACTGCACCCTAAATTGGAAATATCACGTCTCTAATATACTTAAAAAAAGCTGAAGCTGCTTATCAAGCTTTGAAAGCCATTTTAAATAGCAATAGCAAAATGGCTTTAAACACGAAAAGGCACATTTATCTAATGTGCATAAGACCAATCCTCAGCTATGCATCCCCGGCATGGGGGACGCTTACAAATACACAAAGAAAGAGACTCAGAGTCTTCGAACACAAAACTTTAAGACGAATCACTGGGGCTCCCTGGTTTGTCAGAAATAGCACCCTCTATAATGACCTCAAAATCGACGAAATAGACGAGTGCCTTTTTAAACTCAATGCACCCTTTTTTAAAGGTGCCAAAAATTGTTCAACATGTAAATTCAATAAGTTATTAGACATTGATTTCATAGATGACAATAAAAATTTCAGCCCGATAACCGCTTTTTTCTTAAGCGACTGTGTTCTCTCTAAGCATTTCGGATAATCATGACTATCCCCACTGCCCTAGACAAACTGTGTTCTCTGCACCAATGAAGCCCGGCTATACCGGTGGGAGGCGAGAGAGTGCACAGGGAGTCTTCCCCCTTTTGTAAATTTGTAAATAATGTAAATATTCTTTCTTTATCTTTATCTTCAATTTGTTCCCTTTATTATGTATCAACTTGCGACTTATTTTTATGTATGACTCAGACTTGATTTTATCAAGTATTGTTCATTCTGAGATTTAACTTAATGTTAACGCAGCACCTCCCTTCCCTTCCACCACATATTATCCAATTTAGATGAAAGAGCAGATATCCATACATGGATAGGTACTCTGAAAAAAGTTGATTAGTTAGTTAGTTAGATTGGTCTACCTTCATAGAGGTCTGATCGGGCTACCTGCAAAAAAGTGTGTGAAGGCTTTCAGTTATAGGCGGCGTTGGCCGGGCACATGGGGTAATTTTCAGAAAAGTTGCCGGTCAGCAATGTGTTAATAAAATATTTTGCAAAAAGTATGAGATCAAGAATAATTAGAGCTAAAAACGATTTCTTTCTATAATCGGACAAGAAAGTCAATGTTTGGCTACTTGATGTTTTTTTATTTTGTTGAAATTTTCAGGATACGTACGTATGTAAAATTATTAGGTACATGTTCTTTTTAATTGTAAAAGATTTTTTCCCTTCAGATTTAGAAGGATGAATCAAAATTACATATCCTCTGGAGTTTTGAAGAAAAAAACACTTGTATTCACATGCGGTAATACTTTTTTTTAAAAAACATGGTACTGACCATTATTTTATGTTTCACACCTATCGTTTCCACATTAACTGTTTAGGCCTAAATACTTTCAGTGAACCTTTGCATCGAATGAAAAAGGTCATTCAAAAATTCTCTATATAAGGCTATTTTTTTCGATTTCTGAATCCCAAATATAGGGGGTAGTTGCAATCTGGAAAATATGGTCCATACAGTATGGCCAGGAAAGCGCTCCAAAGTTTGGACCCCTCAATGTTAATTTTACTTTTTACGTATTTCGTTACATCTCGAGAACTTTTAAATAGAATTGTAAAAGTTTTGCACACAATTATAAAATTCGTTTATCCAAAGATAATTCCATGAAGTAAAAAAATTATATTAAATATTTATTATTTTTTATTTATTAATGGTTGAAACAATTTTGAGTTGTAATGTATACAATATTTTGCATAATTTTGAAGAATATAATTTATTATGGATAAATACAAAACTTGAGGATAATCGGTCGAATAGTTCTTGAGAAATCAAATTTCAAAAAAGTCAGATATTTAAAATAGCCTTAAAGTAGAGAGAAACTGAAATGCTGTTCAACTTTCAAAATCAATCACTAACTTCGCCTATATTAGACAAGTGTAAAAATTACTGGAGAAGAAGCCTTAAATATAATAACTTAAACTGAATACACTTTTTCATTGACAATATAAAAGGGGATATTTCCCTATTTATAGTAGGGATATTTCACTACTGCTCAAAACCAGTTTTTTGATCATAGAAAAATTTAAATAGTGGTCACAAAATTATTTTGTTGATCATTCTGTTTTTGGAAGAAATATAATCCATTTATTTTACCATAAATATGATTAAGATGATATGTACTCAATACTTCAATATCTCGCATTAAATTTACAAACTCAATACTGAATACATATTTTCTGAATCAATTAAACTAGTGATAATAGGGAAAGATTTTCCTATCTCAAAAACTAAAATGTGTGCCATTAGATATTACTTTCTTTCCAACCTAAGGTTATTTACAATAAATATAGTTTTCAAAATTTACAATGAATATTATAATAAACAAGAAAATAAATAAGAAGACAAATAATTTCTTGTTTGAAAATGATTTTCAAAATCAATTTTTTATCTAAGCTGAATTAAAAAAGTTGACCTTTGTTCAAAAGTTTTATGTCCCCTAATAAAAAATTATATAACATATACTAGTTGTCTTCAAGTTTAATATAACTGAAACTAGAAAACGAAATAAAGTTGAAACTTACGAAAGATACACAAAAGACTTGCGAAATTGAAAAAACTAATCAAGTCTTGAAATAAGAAAATACGTTTTATTAAAAAGGTTAAGAAAAATAAAGTTTCTGCTCTTAAATATTATAGTAGCAGACTCATACTTCTTCTTCGAAAAAATAAATAAATAAATAAATAGGTTATGAAATTTTCTAGGCTTTTTTAGTTAATTTCACTAATTTTACAACTAAGTAAATTTTGTATTTTTTTAATGACGCAAGTTTCTAATGCAAAGCAAAAACATTATTCAGATGATTTGTTATATAAATACAAAATTGAATTAATATTTTTCTGTTCCCTAAACACTAAATAAACTGATTGGAAATTTGCTTAAAAGCAACAATACTCACAGGTTTAATTAAAAAAAGAGATCAAATAAAAAAAACTAACTGATTTGAAACAAGCTATTATCACTTAGTAGAAAAAGTTATGTGTATCTAAGTTTTAAGAATTGTAAAAGCACGCGGAAAAAATATTTTTATAGATGTATCTTTGCAGAAACGATGACAGAGTCACTGTCGAATTTTGACTGTAGTAATGATGAACAAAAAGGAAGAAAAAAACAAAGAAAACAATGCGCGCGAGTTTAAATTGTTTTACAAAATTATTTTTTTACTAGCAAGAAACTATATCCTTAACCCTTTCGCGCCGACTGTCACAAATACGTGACAGCATGAAACTGTATCAATCAGGATAAAAAGATAAAACTGGTAATCAAAGTAATTCTTTAGCAGTTTATTTGTGGGCGGAGTTATAATTGTTTGATTTATTTAATTCACCATTACTTTGTTCAAAATAAAACTATTTAGTTATACTTTGAACTAACATTGATTATATATATGATTAAACGAACAATAATTAAAGAAAAAGCAAAGTAAGTCTGTCAAATTAGCAACGACTACATTTAAGTTACCGCTTTTTATTTAATTGCAACTTGATTCTGATTTTGTACAAATGCTTTTCTGAATCACCCGTCCCCAAGGGGTTAATATATGTTAGAATAGCGACTTGAAAAAGGTTTTTTATAGGTCCACTCATATTCAATAGATTAGTGAAGTAATTAAAGTGTATGTAAAGATTAAAGTTTGAGGCAATAAACTAGAATACATTGTTATTTCTTTTATTTTGAATTTTAGGTTGAAATTTATAACGAATCATATAAATGTATCTATAATTTTAAAATCTTGATTATGTTATAAATCGCTAAAAAAATTTGTCTCCTGGTTGTCGTACTGAAATATTTCATTTGCTTCGACTCAGCGTATATATTTTATTTCTTGAATTACTTGAAATTTTATTTTAATATTTCCTATGATAAAAACTTTATGTTTTTTTGCTCAGATAAATTTTATTGTATGATTTTGACTATAGCAATTCCGAGTTGCTATAGTGCTTTCTTGAATTACTTGTAATTTTATTTTAATATTTCCTAGGATAAAAACCTTATGTTTTAATAATTTTTTTGCTTAGATAAATTTTATTGAATGATTTTGACTATTGCAACTGCATGCTCTTAAAAATGGCGATTCAAATGAATAATTTTGAAATCTTGATTACGTCATATTGCTGAGAGATTCGTCCTATGTTTTTATAACAAAATATTTCTATAATGTGGACTCGGCGTAGATAGTTCATTTCTTGAATTATTATTTTAGTTCTGTTTTAACATTTTATGTAATAACAACTTTCTGTTTCAAAATTTGTTTTTGATTAAGTAAATTTTATTGTATAATTTTGACTATTAAAACATCATGCCCTCGAACTTACGAAATTTCTGTTAATTTCATAATTTATTTTTCTTAGTAAATGCAAAGCTAAGACATTAATATAACATTCCTGCAGCAACCTTGTGTAGGACAGGGGCTCATGGAGGTTGAGGCTCCACTATATCGCGACCAACGGCGTGACTGCGGCTGTGCGCTGAGAAATCAACTGATCAACTGAATTCCCAAATTTGACTAGAAATTAAAGGCTATGAAATTTTTCGATAACCTCATAAAATATTTGTCATAACGTTTTAAATTTTTCCAGACTGTGGCCAACCTGTTTAGATAATTTAAAAGTGGATATTTAAAAGTACCCGCTGAAACGATTTATGTAGTTGTTGTCTCGAATAACACTTGTACAAGCCAAAATCGCCAGTCATAGGCCTTGTGAATTAAGTCAGGAAGGAGCACCTTTCGTTTGACAAGAGAGTACCGTTTGGGTGAAAGTATGAAGTAGTTCTGAACTTTTTGGATAGATGGCAGCACTACTCATTCAAGTGTCTATTTCCACACTTTAGACATAGATCTGAAAGGGAATTAAATTTTTTCCAGATCCCTTGTATTGCTCAGCGACCGACCACAGGACTTACGATTCCACAGATTTTACGAGCGCATACACTCGATGGGTCTTAGCGGTTTTTCATGATCGTGTCCCGACCCGTCCGGACCGATACTGTAACCACTTGGCTGTATTCTAAAAAAAATTTATTAATATTTTTGCTTTAAATTCTTCACAAAAAAATTAAATTTTTTAAGAAGAAAGAACTGGTATAACTTTTATTTACCTGACATTGACCATCCACGCACATATCAAGGGCTCCTTCTCTACATCGTGTGCCATCCAGAACCTTCTGAGACTGTTTGGCCACGAAGTTGAAACCTTCAGCTTGGCACGTAAGAGCACATGGATCTTCAGGATCATAGAACGGCAACCAGGTGTACTTCCGTTCTCTGTATGGTTTGTTATTATAAGCTGAACACTGCGTGGCGCGGAAATCTGTTGGCTCTGGGCATGGCTGCGCAAAAAAAGGTATCTCTCATTAAAAAATGAAATATAAAACAAGTACAATGGTAAGATATTTCTGTTAAAAACAAGTTTGAACCTAATTTATCTTTTTAAAAAAATTAACAATTATAGTGTTAAAAATATATTTATATGGTAAGAAAGGAAGTTGTAGGTAAGAAAGTAATAGTAAGAAGCAAGTAGGTACGAAAGTATTTGTCTGCAATATTAATTATTTTCTCATTTTTTTTTGGTAAACAAAGGGTCATTTTGAAAACATTTAATTTTTCTAGTTAGCATGTTTATTGTTAGCATTCCATACAAACTCTATGCAAACAAGTCTTCTTTTAGCAGCAAATGTTTTGGAAACTTCACAAGGTAAAGCTGTTGGCGCAATTGAAGAGATCACGCTTGAAGATTTAAGAAATGGTGACCTTTATGCCCAAAGTTCGGATCGATCAAAATTAGAGTAGAAAGTTTAATGGTGATGTCCCTTTTTAATACCACTATAATTTAAAAAAGGAATCTTATATAAATATTGCAATCTACTATACTGATTTCAAATTTGCTGTTGCTAAAACCAAACAAAAGTTATTAACTTCCAATGCTCTTTTTGATCGATCAAAACTTTGCATGATTAAAAATGGTACTTTTTCCAAAAGATCCCTTGAAATCCCATGATATTTAAAATTGTGTGCCAACCGGTTCGCCTTGTGAAATCTGCAATAACATCTGTTGATAAAAGACGCGCTGTAAATTTTTTACGTAGAGTAACTACAGAAGTGTTTCCATTATTTTGATTAAATCCTGTGTAAATCCGTAGCACGTTTAGCAAGTCTTTATATAAAAAAAAACGGTTATCAACACGGATTATTTTTATGCAATTAGCCTCCCAAGATATTTATGCATTCCTAAATAAATTTTTCTAAAATCCACTTAATTGTTCGCTTATTTCCATGTTTCTTAATCATTATGCAGTTTGAAAATTAACAAAATCATTTAAAAGAATGTGCTAAAGTTACCTGCATGTTACATATCATTCTTCTGATTGGTTCCCCAGATGCACATCTTCCTCTGCACTTCCTTATACTGATAGAGATTCCACCATCACAGCTTCTGGAACAATCCATCCATGGAGACCAGGAGGTCCAAGCTCCACTTTTGTTTTCTTGGTCGTAGCTTTCATTCTCACTACTATCATTAGAGCTGGATGACTGTCAAAAACCAATTAATTACATTTATATGTGTCTTATTTATTTTACCCATTTTGTTTGAAATTTTGATTAAGGATTAACAAGAATAAAGTTATTTTATATGGCTCCTTTAACTATTTTATATGGTGAATATTGAGGGAAACGAGTGCGTGGACTCCTTGGCTAAGGAAGGCAGAGGTGCTGACCAACCTTGCACCACCATCACGCTTGCAGACGCTGTTGCAAGACACAGACTTCTGACCCATTCCTTCAGGAAACCCCTCATTACTAACTTTGATTGTTCCAGAATCTTAACATCAGCAATTACAAGACTAAGAACAAACCACTTTAAGGGGATGAAAATTCTTCCGGACAAAATATGAACTTATATTCCGTGCAAGAATGCACCGATATCCAACTTACCCCGGATCACATTCTCGAGTGCCCAGCCCTTACCCTATATGTTTCACAACTGGGTATGGTGCCACTGGCTTCAGAACTTCGTGAGATTCTCTACAGCAGGGGTGTCAAACTCACGGGCCGTGTGCGGCCCGAGATGAACATTTTTGTGGCCCAGTCAATATATCCGACGCAAAGTAAAAATAAATTAGAAATGTGAATTAGAAAGGAAACTAGCATATGAAAATATAATATACTTTATTTATAAACTATACGGATCATTTTAAATTGTACGCGCGAAAATGTAAAATTCTAATTGGCTTGCGGCACCTGCCATTCCAGGGATACTGCATCGTATCAAAAATACGCAGAAAAAATTTCAAATCTTAGAACGGAATTTGAAACAAGGTTCAAAGATTTTAACTCCTCGGAAAACAAATTTTGTTTGTTTTCGTCGAATTTCTCAATAAATATAGACTCAGTACCCAGTAGTATGCAAATGGAAGTGATTGAGATTCAGTGCGACTCAAATCTGATGCCTGAATTTGATGAGTGGTTATGCCTGAATTTTACAAATATTTACCGGCATGGTTTGAAAATACTCGAAAATTCGCATATGAAATTATTTCCATGTTTGGAAGTACTTATCAGTGAAAGCAATTATTATATTAACATCGATTTTTTTTTGCGGCCGAGCTAAAGTTAAGCATTGTTTATTTGGACCAAGTTAGTTTTTGAATTTGACACCCCTGCTCTACAGTAATGATGTATTGGAGCTTGCGGATGCAGTTTTGAAGGCACACGAGGCCATTTAATTGTCCATGGACACGATAAAAAAATAAAAAAAATATGGCTCCTTTAAAACTTATTTACACTGAAACTAGACGAAATTGTTTGTAAAGTTTTTAAATGTGCTTACGTCTAATATAATACACAAATATTATACACAAATATTATAAAATTAAGATTACTAAAACTTTGAACGTTTTGGCCATATTTGTTTCTGTTTTCATTTGATTCTTCGAATCCTTTTTTCACAAGTAATGAATCTATGGTATAAAATATAGTCAAACCAGTAGAACTTTATCACTGCTTTATGTTTTAAATGCAGAATGAAATTTCAGCTGAATTATAATACTTGTTCCATTCGTTTTGCCTTTCAAATACTAGTGTCATAGACATAAAACTTTACTATTTTCGTAGCAAAAATATGATATTGACTAAAATAGAAATTGTTTGTGACGTATCATGTACCGTCGATAACATTTAAAGTCAATGCAGGTTACCTCTAAGATTGACCAACCTCCATTAAACGACCATTTTACTGTGGAACAGAGAGTGGTCGCTCTCTAGAGGTTTCATTCTTTAAGGTTATGGATTTGAAATTTGAGCTCATTGTGATCTTATCCATTACTTAATTTGATGGGCATGGGGCAGTACAGTGATAAGCCTAATTTTTTTGAAGTTTGTACAATTATTTTCCTTATCATTGTTTCAAGGTAAGTACATTACAAGTTTTCAGAATTTTCACATAGCACAATAAATAACAACATAATCTTTATTTTCAAATTGTTGTTTTTTTGGGTTTTTTTAAACAAAAACTTTCTTAAAAATCATTTTTTAAACAACTTGAAAATGTGGCCTACCCTCATATCGTGCCAAACTCTTCAAAATAAAATGAAATTATTTATTTGAAAATCGGTAGTAATCGGTTTATATGATGTTAGCATGCTATGTTTGGAAAAAATTTCTCCCGTCTGGTATAAATCCTTATCCATTTCTTCTATTGGAATGAAATAATTTTCAATTATTTTAGAAGATCATATTTTACAAAGTAATTAAATGTGTGTTACTTAAAAATATTTTTTCTTTCCTATAAAATATTTTACTAGCCAATATTTTAAAAATATCTTCTATTATATCAGCTTCTGCATTAAGAGGCACATTTTATTTTTTACAATATGTACCTCATCATCTTCTCGGGGCTTTTCTTCTAATTTTAACAATGATTCTTCCAAAAAAGGGAAAACATCTAAGGCTCGAAGGTATGGTAGCCACAACAGAACCTAGAGGAGAAAAGCAATATTAATATAAACAGCCTAAAAAATAAGTATGTGTATGACCACCTACAAAATTATTTATTAATGAAAATATTTCATGTGTGATATTAATTTTGTCGTAATTCCATCATTCACAGTTGAAAATATTCAATAATTACTCTCCCATAATTTTTTTAAGATTTGTTCAATAAGAAAGTGGACATAAAGAAAGTGCCCAGTCAAAAATCGCTTGAGAAAATTTAGTATTAAAGAAAATGAACTTCCTTACTAACAGACTTCACAACTCAATTTGACAAAGCTACCTGCATAGCTGCCGAATCTCCTGATTTTTGCGGAAGATTTTCTCTTTTACATAGTAACAAAACATAACATTTTTCATCTTTGCTTAAAAAATGGTTCATAAGGCTTTTGACGTACCACTACGTATAATATGTATAAATAATTTAATTAAATGTAAGAAAGGTTTTATCATTATCTTTTAAAAATATTAAGTTTTTGCATAGTTAAACGAATTGTTATGCTGCCATCACTACAAAGTATCTTAACCAAAAAGTGTAAAAAATGGCAGCTATGTACCTAATAGGATACTTTTCTGAAATTCAAGTACTTCATTTCAATTTTCCAAACTGTTTAACCCTTTGATTGCTTTTGGCACATACAATGGTGCATATGTGCGCTTATGAGTGCATATGTGCGCATCCTTGTAAGCCATCGGTGTAAACTATGGGCGCAAATGTGTGCTCAGAGAAGACTTTGGATGTTTATGCCTGTTTCAAGTGTGTGTTCGGAATTAGTTTTTCTCGTTCAAGTTCAAGACTAGCATAAATTTCATACCATAGCAAGGAGCCGTGGTGGCTCAGGAGATAGAGCGTTCGCCTTTCAATGAGGTGAATCGGATTGGAATCCCAGCGATGGCTGGTCGATACGAATTCCGCACTCCACTTTAACCGACCACAGTGCCGACGTAAAAATATCATCAGAGGAAGACGGATCATGGGTTAGAGACCGTCGGAGATTTTCGTGGTTTTCCTTACTATGTAATGCAAAAGCGGGTATATTTCAACAAAAAGTCATCAACGACGGAAAATTTCTCCCAATATTTGATCTAGGAGTTCGATGGCATTCAGTTATTTGTCAGTACTTTGCACTAATTGTAGAAATAATAAATACTTAAATTTACACAAAGCTGTTATTCATTTATAAATATATAAAAAGTAACTCCTAATTTAGGCTTAATTGAGTAAGTTATTGCAAATTATAATTCTAGATTACTAACACACTATTAAGAAATTTTTACATTAGATCAAATAACTGTGAGAAATATAGATAGTAACCACAAATAGCATGAAGCCGTGATGGCTGAGGAGATAGAGCTCACACCGACCACAGTGTTGACGTAAAATATCCTCAGTGTAACATCACAAAAATAAATTTCTCCAGGAGTTTCCTTGTCTTCTGGAATGGGTTCAAAATAACAAGGCTATGGAGTTGAACATCAGTAGTCGTAAACCCAAAATAAATTGGATCGGATGTTCAAAGATGGTTTTAAAATAAAATATTATAGCAACAAGAAAAAAATAAAATTTCGTTTAATTCGGTATTTTCAATTCGAAAAGTAATTATGCCGAACCATGTGGTTTAAATCAGATTTAATTGGATACCAGTAAACGACGTCATGAGCGGGTGTGTGGCTTTTGAATCAACAAATCCCCCGATTTATCTGCAGTGACGTCATCAACAGGTATCCAATTGGACAGCTATTCCATATCCAAATACAAACATTACACTAATCAAATTATGGCGTCTTAAAACTTAACCGTTGGTGAATAAACATATATTGAAAATACCAAACATTTTGGATCACTTTTGAAACCGATAACGAAGTAATAGTATTCAGATTTTGCACGATATTATTAACACGCTTAGAACAAAATCAGTACAGTGTAAAAAGTATTTAGTCCCTTAATAAATTTAAATTTGCTTATGAATTCATGTTTTTTCGACTTTTTCACTATAATAATCAAGATTATTTTAAAATAGGAAAATTAATACAGACACGAAAAACTTTTCTAATCGACTTTCTGAATTATTAAAACAACGCACAGTTAAAACGTCCAAACTTCGAAAAAATTCTATGAAATTATAAATTAGTTTCATTACCGCAACATTTAGAACAACAAGTTGTTCTATCAGAAAAAGCGGTTACCATAAAAAGCAAAACAAAAAATTAAAATAACGTTCGTTCTAAATATTTTATGTTCTTACCTTTTAAAAAATGAATATGGATTAAAGATTCTTTTTCTTGGTAGTAAAAAACAGAGACGTAAATATTCAAAAAGAATTATCGCATAAAAAAATGGACTTCATAAAAGCTTGTATTTGCTTGAGAGAATTCAAGTGTGTAGAACGGCTTTGGTTTCCAAACGCACGCAAACCATGGAAAAGGTTCAAAATGTTTTAACGATTCAAACAGCTGCTAAATTCTCACCATTGTAGATTGCCAGATTTCGATACCTGAGAGCAGACGATTCTTAAAGCTATTTTAGAAGCTTCTAAATATTGAAATGTTATTTTTACAAGTCGTTAGCTGACACAAAATTTCTTTTTGATATTAAATTTCTATTTGCTTAAAATTATTTTTATTGAAATTCAGCTTTGCATTTTTATAAATTTATTTTTGTACAATTTCAGCATTTTAAGCATTTATTTTTTCACGAAAACGATATACTACTACCGATAAAACTTGCAAAAACTATTTACCTGAAAACTTATTAACTATAATTTTACGATCTATTCAAAGTTAAAAAAAATTACTTGTTGTTTAATTTTTAGATAATTTATAATAAATTATTTTTAATACTTTTCAAATTTGGAGTAAAATTTATAAAAAATATTCAACATGAAAAATATAAAACGCACCTTGAGTTAATTAAATTGCGAAATCAAGTTATATAAGCAACAAATCAGCCACAAAAACGCACTTGCCCTAAATTAAATAACCTTTGTTTTTGTAGAACCTGATTTTTAGAATATATTTGGAAGGTTATTTGATTTCTGCAACAAGTGATTTGATTTCCATCAACTTACGTTTCTTACATTGCAACTGAAGTATTTGTGAATATTTTTAAATTTAAGTTCCTATTAATCTTTCCTAGTCCAACAGACATAAGTGTTTTTAAAATTGTACAGGGTGTTTAGTAACGACAGCCCTTAATACATATCGCTTTTAGAATCCTTGTATGTAAGGGATGTATAATGAATAATTAAGTGGCAAAGGCAAAATTTGTTTTAAAACTCAGTTAATAAGAGGAAATGAAGGATAAAAATGATAAAAATTTAGTTCTTTAAGAAGAAAGCTTAAAGATGTTTTTTAGAGAATCGGTTATGTATTCCAATCCTACTTGATTAACCCCTTAATTTGTGCACTCGAGTTAATTCGAGAGCTAAATCAATTAAAAAAGAAAGTCTTTAAAAAAGAAAAATAGAATAAAGAGCTCGTTAAAAAAAATTTACATTTTCTAAAGAAATTTCGTAAATAAAGTTAGTGAATAACGGAATCAGTAACAGCTCTTAACATTTCTGCGAAATCGAAAATAATTCCTTTTAGGGATCCCTTTTTCAAGTATTCTTCTGGCCTTATACTGCAGTTTGAGCCGGCAAACCTAGCAAACAGACCTCTATCGTGTCTACTGTTCAATTTAGCTGTAGAAAAAGCTATCAATGCATCTGTTCTTATAGCTCAGTGGTTTCCAACTGGCGGCCCGGGGGTCGCATCCGGCCAACAAAGCCTTTTTTGCGGCCCGCGAACTAAAATATATTAGTTGTCAATTTTTTACGGACAACTTTCATAAAAACTCTATAGGGGTTTAAAATATTTTTCTCGTTAATAAAAACCTAATTTCTTCGTTTCTGTGAAATTTATCATACCAACGGTGCAAAAAAATTATTTCTCAGGTTTTGCATCCAAGAAAATATTTATTCAAATACAAAAATAATCGTGTATGTTGCTCTTTTTTATTTAATTTTTTTGTATTTTATGAATATGATTTAGCATGTGTGTATCAGAAATTTTCTAGAAGAAATTCTCCGATTTAATTTTTTGAAACCACTCATTTTGGATGAAAATATTTACACACACATTTGTAAATTTTAAATTTAAAATGTAAATGTCTATTCTCTGGTGGTTGCAGCAGACAAACCTCAATTTTGTCATTGAACATTTTGTGCGCTACTATGTAAATATTAATACCAACCTTTTTAAAGTTTTATATCTTAACAATTAGATATCTGTTGCACATTAATTGTTTAATACATGGGTGACATTGAAGTTATTGTTGCCCGAATTTTTTAATATGCAATTAAATATTTTTAAAAAATTACTTTTTATTTTAATTTGTAATTCAATACTTTTGTTTTGTACAACTTGGTAAAAATCTGATAGTAATATTTAATGTTCCTTCAAACTTAGAAGAGTCCTGCATAAAATTTTGATAAAGTTGCGGCCCGCCATTTGATTTGTGTTTTGCCATTTGCCAGCTCAAATCTCGATGTTTAAGTTTAAAAACAAAAATTATTGTCCTTAAAACTCTAATTTGATATATTCTGCTTATTCTGCGCAATAACCTAGCTGCATTAAAATAATTATTGACCTTTCAGTACTTGCAGTATATGTTTATACCATAGTATACTTAAACTAAAAAGGCAATAACCTAGCTGCATTAAAATAATTATTGACCTTTCAGTACTTGCAGTATATGTTTATACCATAGTATACTTAAACTAAAAAATAAATTAAACAGTTAAAAAAACTTTGCTATTTTCTAACTTTGGTGTAGTACACGTGTCAGATTAGCACGTTGAGCGCCGTGTCAGCCATCGGTGGCTGACATTGGACTTTCCATTTAGGCCGCGTCAGACACTGGTGGCTGACACTGAAATTACATTTAGTCCGCGTCAACCACCGTTGGCTGTCACTGAAATTACATTTAGGTCGCGTCAACCACCGGAGGTTGACACTGAAATTACATTTAGGCCGCGTCAACCACCGGGGGCTGACACTGAAATTACATTTAGGCTGCGTCTGCCACCGCTTGCTGACGCTGACTTTTCACGTGAGAAGCGAAAAACAGCTGGTTGACAACGTATAACATGATATAGAACTATAAAATTTACACTCTTTTATGGAATTGCAGAAAATGTATTCAAAATTTACTTAATTATTGTGATTCTTGATTTAATAAATTCAATTTAGTAGATTTTTATCCACCACTATTTTTAAACAATTCGTAGGTTTATATAATTCACCACTTTTCAAATATGTTTTAACAAAAAAAAATTAGCAAAAACCGTCTAATATTAGCAAATTTAGTTTGTAGTTATTTACTGTGACCAGGAGGGAAAGTCATATTAAAGAAATTTATGCAAACCCAACAATATATCTTTCAAAGACTATACAAGTTTAATGAGCATATCTGCGAATATTATACTCTCATTTTTAACAAAATATTTGTTTGGAATTTTTTATTTATTTGCAACACAAAAAATAAACTGAATTAGAAAAGTTATTTATAATTAAAATTAGTTCGTTGATTGGATTAATAATATAAAAGCAAATATAAGTATTGCTCGTAAAAAAAAACTTTTTTCTTAAAAATCAATAGCTTAAGAGATAAGTACGGCATAAAATGAACCAAAAACCTGTAATTTAACAAACGAAGTCAGGAAAATAACGTGACCATGCGATTCGTTTGAAATGAAGTGAAATAAAACAGCTGATGGATGCAAGAAATATTGAACAAAAGAAAAAGGCAATGATAAGAAGCAAAAAAATAATCGTCCGAAAAGATATAAAATTCTTTCCAAACAATTTGGTACAAGTTTTTTCAAATGTGTTTTTTTCGTTCAAACCTAAAACGTATATTGATATCTTGAATTAAAAACTATTTTAATTTGAGAAATATTTAATGGTGCATGTCTGCAATTAGATATTTTGAATAATTTGCACAAGAAACTAATTTGACTGAAATATCTGTTTACTATATTATATTTTTATAATGGAGGCGTAGTAGGTAAAATAGTTTTATAACGACTATTCATTTAAAAACTATTGAACCAAACTATTAAAAAATAATTCTATAAGAAAGATGGAAAGAAAGAGGGGTTGAGGTTTTATGCGTCCTCAACTGGTCTCAAACAGGAAACATTAGATTTCCTATTCAAAGTTGTTTTTTACTTTCCAAAAGTGTATTTAGTGTATGAAAACCTCTGAAAATAGTTAAAACATTTTTGAATGGAAGAATTTTGTATTATAGTTTCTTCCTACTTTCTTACTCTTTTCATATTGAATTTTTAATACAATCCAGAAAATCACTATGATTTCGTGTTTTAACATTATATTCAAACCATTGCAAACTTATAAACACCGTTGTAAAACAATGTTAAAATCCATGGTCGATAATAAGTTTTTTTTTTTATTATTTTTGCTGTAGATTTTTTCATTATTCGGATTGTGCGTTAAATTCTCAATTCTCAAATTGTGCGCTTAGAAAATGGGCATTGCTCAAAATGCGTGTTTTTAAGGTAATGGACATAATTCAAAATGCGTGTTTAAGACAATGGACATAGGTAAAAAATGCGTACTTAAAAAAATTGACTAGCCTAAATAGGTGTGTTTAAGAAAATGGAAAATTCACTCAAAATTCGTGTTTAAGACAATGAACATGTGGCGTAACTACCACTATAAATATTGAATACCAATTCACTAGTATAAAAGACATGTAAACTTGATTCTATCTTGAGGTACCTTTTGATAGGAAGGTTGACATAGTCATTAATTAATTCCCCACAAACATAAATTATAATGCGTATTTAAGAAAATTGAAAAGGGTAAAAAAGCGCTTTAAGAAAATGGATATCGTTCAAAATGCGTGTTTAAGACAACGGACATAAATTAAAATGCGTATTTAAGAAAATTGTCAAGGCTAAAAAGGCGTTTTAAGAGAATGGCTATTGCTCAAAATGCCTGTTTATGCCCAAGGACATGCTCAAAATGCATGTTTAAGAAAATAAACATAGGTTAAAATGAGTATTTAAGAAAATTGACTAGGCTAAATAGGTGTGTTTAAGAAAATGGAACATAATTCAAAATTCGTGTTTAAGATAATGAACATAAAATAAAATGCATATTTAAGAAAATTGACGAGGCTAAAAAAGCGTTTTCAGAAAATGGTCATTACTCAAAATGCCTGTTTATGACAAAGGACGTGGATCAAAATGCGTGTTTAAGACAATATAAGACAATAGATCAAAATGCGTATTTAAGAAAATTGAGAAGGCTAAAAAGGCATGTTTAAAAATTGAACGCATGGAAACGACTCACAATGCGTCTTCAAGAAAATAGACATTACTTCAAGCACGTACTCAATAAAATTGACAAGGTTGAAAATGAGTGTTTGAGAAAATGAACACAGTACTAAGTGTGTTTTTCCCATTTCAATCCTAATGTTAGCAACTGAACTGGTAATTTTGCTTACTTTTTTAAACACTAGGTGTAATCATTATGTAGCTAAGCCCGGGACTTTGGGGTCCGGCTGGTTAGTTGTATAACAGATGTAACTTTTCAGACTATCTCCTCGTAAAGTGGTATTTAAAAAATCGCAATTTTTACAACGTAAATTTATTACCAGTATAATAAATTTATAGGACCGGTGGCAACCCCGTAAAACGAAGTGTTGACTTTTAAAGTCCTGTTAGAATAAAAAAAGTTAGGTTAAAAAAGAATTAGGTATAAAAAAGAAAAATTCTCACAAAGGAAGTTTGAAAAATGGAATAAAATACTATGTATATTTTCTTAAATAGCGTCCATTTTCTTAAATGTAAATTTGGAGTCATGACCATTTCCTGAATTTCGCATTTTCAGCTATTTCCATTTTCTTAAATGTGCATTTTGAACAACGTCCATTTTCTTAAACACTCATTCTGAGCTATGATCAGAATAAATATGAATGAGCGATCTTTGAAATGTTGATAATCCAGACAATAATATTGGAGAATGAAGTGTGGAAGTAAGTTGTTAGTGTAATTAAAATTTTATATATAAATTTAATCTTTAAATTAATAGAAAATTTATCATAAAAAAATCAAATTCAATCAATATCGGGAAATTTTTAATGATTTATATAAAACTACGAATGCAAGCAAAGTAAATAAATTGATCATGGTATTGTCATATTTCTTTCTAATTATGAAACTGTTTTCTTTCTTGTCCGACTAAGAATAATCCCAAGCTTTCTTAATTAGCAGAATACTGTTTCACAGACTTCAAGAGGATTTTCTTTTGTTTATGTCAGCTACGGAGAACAATATCATTAATTTGACCCATACTTTATCTATATCTAATTAGTTCAACAGAGTAATTCTTTTACTAAATGAACTTATTCTAAAATTATCTATTTCGCTTAGTTTTAGGGGATGGCTTATAATATATCATTCAGCTATTCTTCAGAGCTTTGCACCGATTGTAGAAATAATAAATACTTAAATTTACACAAAGTTATTATTTATTTATAAACATGTAAAAACCATTCGTAATTAAGGCTTTAGTGAGTAGGTTATCGCGAGTTATGATTGTAGATTATAAACACACTATTAGAACTTTTAACATTAGATCAAATAACTATGGGCAATATGGATAGTAACCAAAAATAGCATGAAGCCGTGGTGGCTGAGGAGATAGAGCATTCGTCTCCCAATGAGGAGACCCTGGTTCGAATCCCACTGATAGCTGTTCGATACGAATGTCGCACCCGGCCCGCACCGACCACATTGCTGACTTAAAATATCCTTAGTGGATCATAGGTAAAAATCCCCTTGCCGTCAGGCAGCCGTGAGAGATTTTCGTGGTTTTTCTCTCCATGTAACGCAAAGGCGGGTAAGTTCCATGAAAAAGTCCTCCCGTAGACCTTGAAAATTTTAAAAAGCGGTAATGAAAATAAAATAAAAAGTCAATATTTCAATTTTTGTGTAACCACCACTAAAATTGTTTTCCAAAGGAAATATGCATGGATGAAACTTCCTACTTCTAAGCAACTTAAACGATGAAGAGGTATATTAAAATTAAAAAAAATTTCTAGCATTAACCATAATTTACTACTACTACTAAAACTTTTCAAGGACCACGGTAACCCTGTCCAGCTGTTTCCTTGTCTTCTGGATTGGGCTGAAAATTACAAGGCTACTGAGTTGAACTATATATGTACTATATATATGTATATATCTATATCTATCTATCTATCTATATATATATATATATATATATATATATATATATATATATATATATATATATATATATATATATATATATATATATATATATATATATATATATATATATATATATATATATATATATATATATATATATATATACAGTTAAAGTTTTTAGGGTAATGAGAGGTTATGCATCGTATTTTATTTCAGCAGTGTAAAATTTAAAAAAAAAATCACAATTTTTTCAGACACCGGCAATTTTTACATTTTTTTGTGAAATAAAGAGTTAAAATTTGTCTACATAAAAGCTGCTTCATTTTTTTTATTGTTAAAAAACTCTTCTAACGAAAGTTTTTCTAGATTTTTGAAACCTAACAGAAATCTAACAGAATTTTATCGAACATATAAGAATTTTTAGACGATAATTTTGTTGAATAATGAGTTTCGATAATGAGTTTTTAAGGAGATCCTCGATTCTAATTTCTGATGCCAAACGCAATAACTAATTTCCAACTAAGGCAATAACTTGCAAAAAAAAATCTTCAAAAACCTATTTTTGAACAAAAGATTGCCTGATTTGATTCTAAGCTGGAATTTTTTTTTAAAAAAATTTTTTTTAACTTTCATAAAAAAATAATTGTTCAATTTCTAATTTAAAATATTGAGTGTTTGAGGTGAAGCTCCACAGTTATAATTAAGTAAATAAAATAGTTTTGTCTTCCTTATCAGATTAGCAGTTAGGAAATATGGCTTTTATACCAATAACATCATATCCCCTAGTACAAATTTAACTAGAACGGTTTTAATTCATTACTCTCTTTGGGGTATTTAAAACTAGATTTACTGCAAAAATAATTGGTTTTGGTGCTTCAATTTACTGCTGGGCAATTTCGAACATCTTCATTTAATCTTTATGTCTTAAAGGGGTTTTAACTATAGAGAAAAATTATTTTATAGTCTACTATAAAGACATATTTACTTATGTTGTTTTAGTTTGCTTATTACTTGAGACTGAGGAATTAATTTTATTAGGTGTCCAAACTAAATTTTTTTTACAATATAAAAATATCTTCTAAATAAATAGTTTAGGTAAATGAATTCGTAATAAAAATAGGATTTAAAAATAAATTTAAGAAGAAAATAAAGCAAATAAATAAACTGTTAGAAACTGTTTCTAGATGTTTTCTTTAGTGAATAAATAGTTATAACTTAAGTGCATTTTGCTAATTTTATTGCACTCGTACTCTGTGATTGCTTCACTCATCGGATTTTGTATTATTTTTATTCTTATAAATATTAATAATAAAAATGTGCAGTCCATGTATACGAGGTAGTTTATGATCACGATTAAAATTTACTAAAATCAATAATAAACTGCATTTTCCTTTGAGAGTTTCTTTTTCCTTTTTATTATATGTTTACAATTAAAGGGCGGTTTGAGGCAATATAGCTATTTTTCTCAAGGGGGGCATTTCTACTTCAAGCTGTTACTAAGTATTGTTTTCATATAGCACAATAATAATATAGCTTACTTATTTATGTTACAAAAAACCTGCATTCGGTACTTAAATGTGAATGATAAATTTTTCTCTCCCTCTTTCATTAAATTATAGCTCGTTTACATAAATTTATTTTTTGTCAAAAATCCTCTGTGCAATTTTTAAAATGTTGAGTTCAAAGGAAGTTTTCACTAAAAAAATTGATGTTTATGTCAATGTTTTACGTTGTTAAAAAAAACTCATTCAAACGTTACATTTACACTAGATTATAAATCAATATTTTTTTTCACTGTTTCTTTCTCCCCTATTTACTTATTTGACTTAATATAATCAAAGATGTTCAGAGATTCAAAAATGTTTTTAAAGACAGAATGGAAACAAAAATTAAAAATAAATAAAAGTTATAATTGCTTCTCGTATTTAGAAAACTATTCTTCAAATTGTCTATTTAAATATACTTCACATAAGAAAATTATATGAATAAGGTTATAAACAAATATAAATTCAATAAAGAAAATGGGTGGTTATATAAAGTATGTTTAAACCATTTCTGTCTTATAACTATTTTCTTGAAACACAATTCAAATCTTCGCATTTCAGATTGTTCTTTCAATCGATGGAAATGATAAATATTTTATGTTTACAGGAAACCATAGGGAAAAAGAACATTATTTTCAAAAGAGAATGGTTTTGAAAATGGAAATTTGCTACCTCATTCCTAAGTTGTTAAATGCTAATGTAGCAGAACGCAGGTGCAATTTTATGTTTTCTGTTTCTAATGAAAACCAAAATAAAGTTAGATAATCTCGGTAAAAATACCACATCTCTTCAAAAATACGTGTATGAGAAAAAAAGGGAATTCGCATTTATATTGAATTCAAATAAACTCCAATGTCAAGGAAAAGTTTAAAAAAAAAGATTCGAATTAATAAAAATATGCTTTGATTAAATAGCTATACCAAGATACTTATTGAGCTTAAGAAATTTTGATAAGAAATAAACTTTAAAATTACTTAATTTTAATGGTGATCTACGGGTAGGATAGAGCCGCGTTGGCTTAATAGTTGCAGCATTGAACTACCATTGTAAAGAACTTGGTCCAATCTCCATTGGCGACTTGACGCCAACCCATATCTGGTATGCTGGTACCCATCAGCTCGATGGGTACCAGCATATCTGGGAAGTAAGGGCAGCCTGTGTGCAGTACTAACCATATTGCCACAATCATGCTGTTGGTCACGAAATTGTGGAGACTATACATACATGACCCCTGGCCCACAGTGGGATGTTGCGGGAATGCTTTCTTACAATATAATAAATTAGTAAATTCACAAATACATTGTATATTCTGCAATATAAGAAGAATTAAGGGCAATGTAATAAGTTACATTTTGAAATTCAGTAGGAGATTTTTTTTCTTTTCTTGTTGAAAATAAGATTTCCATTATGGCAATAAGATGCTTTAGTGAATTGTTTTTTTATGTAGTGAAAATTCCAGTAACTTGAAAAATATTTATCTGCAATTTTATTAAATATTAGTTTGATGCAAAAATGTCCCCTTCGATAAAAATGTGGCCAATCACTATATTGCTCCAAGACCTTCATGTGCACTTAATCTCCTACCCTAAAAAAAACCTGCTACAACCATTTGCTTCACTTTTCGGTATTTATAAAATATTATAATATTTGACGTTAAAATTATTTTAGAGCCACTATGGCTCAGTGGTTAAGGCACTGAACTGTCATTTCGAAGAACTTGGGATTCGATACCCAGTGGCGGCTTGAAGCCCACCCAGCTTCAGATCGATGGTTGCCAGATTGTCTGAGAAGTAAAGGCGACCTGGGAACAATGATGACCACATTATCACAGTTTATCACATTACCACCGTTGGTCACGAAATTGTGGAGCCTTAATCGCCATGACCCCCGCTGTCTCACCGTCGCAGAATGCTTTTTTTTTTTTAAATTATTTAAATGGCCGAAAAAAGATTTTAAAAAGCTTAGAACGCAGTAAAATTTTCTTATTTTTTTTTTTTTTATTATTGGACTTCGAGCAAACTAATTATGCGTGGGGTGGATTCCAAACCAAAGATAAAATTTTAACATAGTTTTATAAATAGTAGAAAATTCTAGAGAAATTACTTCACATTATTCAATATTTCGAATTATTCACGTTCAAATCAAAGAGATTCCGGAACATCAGTATTTGTTTCAGTTATTAGTATCTGTTATCAACATTTGTTTCAGAGATAAATATCAAAAATTTATAATACCATCAACTTTCTTTCAACTAATAGTTTAAAGTTAAAAATCGAAACTTGATATTTCACAACTATAGGTATATTTATATTGGAACTGTTAGAATGTTAATAATAAATTACTGTTTATTGTATTACTACACTTTTTTTTAAAACTTTTTGATGGTTTTACAAACCCTGTACAACTGTTCTTAGCTATAACAGCTATCTCTAATATTATTACCAACTTACTTTTAATTCTATCTGTTATCTTTTACTATCATAAAAAGTAAAATAAGAACCAAATTATTTGGAGCATTTATTAATATCATTCACCCAAATTGTATGATATTATTTAAGATATAATATGCACACAGGATAAATTAGATTTACCGATCAGTTCAAGAAAATGCAAAAGCAATAAAAGATCTTAAATATAACATAATTTTAACGCATGAATTATTTATTACGACATAAACACGCAACTCGATATAGGTCAGTACAAATACTTAGTTTATATCATTTGAAAGGTAATTTTAACTTAATTTTGGTAGAAATATTGAAGTTATGATGTAATCGATCACTAATCATTGATTTCTGTTTCAGTAAATGTCATAAAACTTACATAGGAATGGAAGGTGAAGTTCTGCGACAGAAGTATATCCTACTTTTTACAAACAAATATAATTGCTTTACCTTAAATTTATACCATATATTTTTCTTTTAAATGAGGTTACATTAAATGTTGTTGAGTGAAAAAATATATTTTATTATTATATTGTATAAAATTCTAAACTATTTCATTCCCAACTTTTTATTTTTACTTGTTTGCATAAAAAAAAGTCTTAATGGAAAATGTAGTATATTATATTAATATTAGGACATAGTGTATATTTTCTTCGGATAGGTCCTATTTTGTTTTCAAATGTTTATGCCTTTATAAGGACTGTTTCTATTCTCAAAAAAGTTGAAAAAGTAGCGAAAAAAGTTAAATGTTTCATTATTGGGATTTATTTTTATAATTATTTAGCACAGAAACAGGATAGTTCTGTTTACTATTTTTTTATTAATAATACAAATGTTTATACTTGGATTTGAGTCCCCGTATAGTGCCTTTTTAAAGCTAAAGTGGAAGATAATGGAAAGAAATATCCACGATGTGGTAGTATACGCAAACTACCACATCGGCTAACTGCCATTCTACCACTTTTTTCACTTAGGGATTTTTCACATAGGTCTTTTTCATATATAGACGTCTCTTAGGGCCTGGACGTTACTGGGTTAAGTTGACTGTAAATGTTCTCGTTCTCTATACTCTCTTGCAAGTTAAGAAAAAGCCATTATTTCTATGGAGTGAGTCTGTTTGCATCTAAGTGCACGCCTAATGCATGTCAAGCTTCCAGGGCGAACAGATATCAACATCGCTAACACGCCAACTCTTGAAACGACGTTGCACAACCTTTTTTGCTTCCTCTCTTAAATCGCGTGAAATGAGGAAACCAAGACTTATTGAATGATCAATTAACAAGCTAGAAGAATTAAGAAAAATGATATCGAAAAATCGTGACCAATATATGCCTTTCTGTTCGCATTTAAAGAAACTGTTGAAAGAATAATAAATATTGTTTCATGCAGACGATTTTCTTCTACGGCAAAACGAAAGTAAAAATTCTTTAACTCGCATTTGATTTGTTAAGGTCATGACAGCATGAAACTCCCTATTTTTAGTGGTCCAATCAAATCCAATGTTCTTCCAACGTCATATAATTGTAGATTTTTCAAGAACGAATGTTCTCCTTATTTATGAAAATATGACGCCCAAGTCTAGGAGGATTCCATTAAGACTACAAAATTATATTTTTTAAATATTTCCATGATATATGTCGTAAAAGATAGCACGAATTAAATTTCTATCTGACGTGTTTAACTTTCACAAGCTTTTATATTAATTTGAAAGTATATTTGTATAATTTGAAAAAAAAAACGGAACTATATTCAGTTCCAGATGATTGCTTAAAACTTACATTGCAATGGTCTTTTCTTAACTTGCAACGGAGTATACTTACGAATATTAAAACTGCAGATTCTCCACACAAACCACAATATAATATTTCACATATTTTCTACCACTTTTTACTTTTGTGAAAAAACAAACTATTTAGATTGTCATATTTCATATATACGACAAAGGCACAGAGGTGAATCAGAACAATGGAAAAAATTTCATACTTGCTCCATGAAAACAATTTTTCATTTAGCAGAAAATTTTTTGGAAGATTTTTACATGAAAAAACTGCTTGCACAATTTATGAGCTCTTGCTTGATGCATAGCCATAGTAGTGCTCTGGAACTAGGCACCTGGGCCACAAAACGGTCCCTATCCCATCCGTAATGAATTTGTTTTAACACTGTGAGGTCCGTGTGGTTGCTAAATCTTGCTAGAAGCTTTATTGCTTTATTGAAATTACATACATTTGCAGGCTTGTTTGCTCAATTTAGGCTTATAAACCTTTGTCTAGTAGAAGGACATGTAGAACAATTTAGAGAAAGAAATCATCCCATTCCCTGAAAGGAAGATTACCCCTGAACTCCACCCCCTTCCGACTAACCGCAATTTTCTTTAAAATTTTCCAAAACCTGGACTTTTGGTCACTTTTTTTTCGGTTTTCATGCAAATAAAGTTTGGAATGAGAGTTTTTTTTCCTCTTTTGTTTATATTTGTTCTAAATATCAAAACCAGTCCCCCTTCCCCCTTGTGCTTAATTTTCAAAAATCTTAATTTTCAAGGACATTTCTCCCTTTACATTTATTGCTCTTTTATTTTTATTTTTTTGAATTTTTATGCAAGCAAGACTTATGTTTTCTTAAACAACTAAAACTCAGCAATCAATTAATTTCTTTAAGTATATGACTCTCTTAATATTTCAAATCCAAGGAAAAGTTTATGTGGAGCGAAAATAATAATCTAACAGAGTAAAAACAGTGAGTCTAACAGAATAACAAATCCATACCTCAGGGGGTACTGAATTAGAGACTGATATTTCTCTGGTTCAGGTCAAAATTACGATCTGTGGATGAATGAATGGATTTATGAATGAGTCCGCCCTTTAAAAAGGGCTGTGACGTATGTGAGGCCGAAGACGTATGTGAGGCCATAGATGGCGCCACTGAAAAACACGAAACGGACTCTTTGCCTTAAATTCGCCTAGGTTATCACCAAGCAGGCTTGCTGGTATTTGGCAAGTGGCTTTAGAAACAACAACCGCGTCTATCATTAATTCCGTATTCATGGAATATGTAAAAATTAAAAGATTTCAGGCATATTTCTTTATCTTTATGCATTTATTTGTACAATAATTTAAGCTTTAATGCCTCGATCGCTTCATAGCAGAGAGCCACATATTGATATTTATTGTTACCAACCTAGGATACCTTGGATATTATTAATATTAGAAATGAATATATTTTGCACAAAATATATAATAATATGCTGAATAAAACTATTTGTATGTTTCAATTTGTCTTTACTTTATTACGTCACAATTTTCCTACAAATAAACTTTAAATAAGCTTCTCAATATTATGAGTCAGATTTCAAATTTTGATGACTTAAAAATTAAAAGAAAAAGAACGTTAAATTTTGAAGGAGAAATGTATTTAAATGTTAGGATTTTAGGAGGTATTGCACTCAGGGTTAGGGAGAATTTATTTTTGTTATTTAGAACAAATATAAAATTGGGAGAAAAATTCACATTCCTAACTTCATTTGTATTTAAAATAAAATAAGGAGGCCAAAGATCATGGTTTTTAAAAAAAATTTTAAGAAAAATTATGATTAAGAGGATAATTTAAGAAGTAAACCCTCTTCTCTCAGGAAAATAAATTAATGAAGGGAAAGGGAAAACTCACGTGATTGTTGTTAGAAGCCTAAATTGAGTAAAAATTCACGAAGTTCAGCAAAAAATCAAAAATGGAAAAGACCTTAAAAATTACAATTTTTAGGGTAGTTGAGAAAAAGTTATAGTTATTGGGGGAAGGGGGAGTTTTTCCCACAAGGGGTGAAAATAATTTTTTTATATATTAGATCCGAAAAGAGAATCTTTTATAAATTTCAAATCTCTTTTAATTATTCTTTATTTTTTCCCCTGCTGAGTAATGAGACGTCATTCCTATGCTATAGTCATTATTTTTATACTTATTATTTTATACTCATTTCTATACTCATCTGTACACTCTTTCTATACTCATAATTTCTATACTCATAATTTCTATACTCATATTTATTACCTTGCATACGCATTGAAGGTATTAAATTTGTGGGAAATTTTCTATCGTTAAGTTAGTTGAAAACGGATTTTGCAGAGAAAAAACATATTTCCCGAAGAGAAAAAAATTTTGGTTTCAATATGCGGATTCATATTCAGCACCCCAAAAAACGTAAATTTACTGAAAAATATAAAAATTCCGCCAATTTCATTAGGTAAAGTCCTCTCTGTATTTTTCTTGGAGAGTTCGTGGTGGTTCATTAGTGGTGGATCAGAACGTTTAATGTTTATTTTCGCAAAAATTAAGAGTGAATAGCCATCTGTTGCATTTTCAGGATTATTAAGTTTTGACAAATCAATAACGTGGAAAATATGTTTTCTCTGAGAGTTATTACAGAATGAAGATGCGTGGGAAAAACTGTTCCAGTTCATCTTGAAATTCGTTTTTTTTTTTTTTTTTTTTTTTTTTTTTCAGAATCATTTTGTCTCATAAGCAAAAATTTTGTAATCTATTTAATAAAAATAAAATTTTTATGAAATTATTTTTCATCACACTTTATTTCATGAAACTCATTTGCTTTTTTTTAGAAGAAAAAACATAGTGTTTATGAAATTATAAAAAAATGAAAGAACATAGTTTTGATTTTCATTTATTAAAAATCTAGAACATATTTTTTCTTTTTAAAAAAGTGTAGTTTATTTTTTAAAAATGCATTTTCGGTTTTTTTTTTTAAATAATTTCTTTTGTTAAAACTTTTTAACATGTTTGTAATTAAAAGTGGTATGTAAGCAAAATTCTACAATATATATTTCATTTCTTATTAAAATTCTTTTTTTTTTTAAAAAAAAACTTTGTAAAATAGTGCTTGTGCTTATATTTTTACGATATGCGTATTCCGAAATCACATTTCAAAAATCAAATTGGAAAAAGTTATAATGCTTCGAGCACTCACAAGATGCCATTGTCAAGACCCATCAAGACATGAAAAGATGAAAACAAAACAGATTTGTAAAAGAAAAAAAGAAGAAAAAAAACGACAAAATGTTGCTAGTGAAAAATGGAAAAAAGTAAAGCTGAAACAAATCAAGAAAAAGAGACGATGGCCAAGGGCGATGACGGTGGCAGAAAGAGGTAAACCTTAGCAAGATTCAATTCGGAGCAGAATGAAGGGTGAGAGAGGAACTAATAACAGTAAGAGAATCCACATTCATGTGAATGTAATAAGATTCCAGAACATCAAGTTGAGCTGATGTAACAGAGGTTGAAAGAATTTTGACTTAATCGAAGATAAATTTATACACAAGTTCTTAACAATATACGACAATAGATGATTTATCGAAAAGCCTTGACATAATATTAAGTTCTAGAATCATCCTCATTAAAGAGTACAAAAAATTATGCACGTTGGTGGTCGCAAATCCATATTTCAGTGAAGAAAAAACACTACTGATACCTAACCACTAAGGAGAACAGGACATAAAATATCAAAATCTGTTTGATTGCTGGAGGAAATGGAGAAGAGCTGAAAATCGATAAGTGACCATGGAAGATTTGTAAGGCAATTAAATTGGTTTTGATGATTTTTATCCCATTTTTTCATCTTCGGATTTCGATAGCGTTTCTGCTTCTTTCTGACTTGAACATTTGCAACCCATGTCCTGCGTAATATTTTTATATTTATATTTTGAAAATACATTCTGAAATTACATATTAATTGCTGTGATTACGGGCCACTCAGTTCATCGGAAAGCTCCTATTAGGATCATGTTATACCCAAATAAAAAGTTCTATGCTAAAAGAGATTTGAATTTTTTTTAAAAATTCAAATACTACAACACTTAACAGCTGATAGTAAACAGAGGATAAAAGTAAAATGTAATTCTAATTTACACTAGATTGCCTGGGGAAGTCATTTTGACTGCTTTTAATTTCAATTAGAAAAACAATGATGTATATAATGACACAATTTCTTAGAATTTTACGGACCTTTAATTTTTTTATTGTTAATATTTACTAATAACTTGTTATATAACAGTAAATAATATAAAAAATATTAAAAATTAATTTTAAACAAATTTCTTTACACATTATTTTTTCTTTTACAATCCAGTCATTTTTGACTGCTTTTGGGCAATATAGGTATATACTAAGTTTCAGTCTTTCTAGTGTTAAAAATCTATTATTTTCATTTAAAAGTACTGGAGTTTAGAAATTTCATAAAAAAAACTCAAATATATTTTAATGTATTTTTGGTTACTAGATTAACGAAAGTTCTGCATAAATGATATTGTCCCTTTTTTTACAGCTGATAAAATTATTTTTGTTCATAGGATCTTTCTGAATGTGTAAAGGAAAAAATTAATTAAAAAAACTTAATAACTTGTATCATACTCAAACACAACATTATTATTTTAATATGACAATCATATGAACAAATAATTCTTTAAAGCAGTTATACTTTTAAATCGTTTTAAAAACATAAAGAAAATATTTTTTTTAAAAATTACTTTATAGATCTTTTCAAGAAGGGGAGAAACAAAAAGAATTAGTAATTCAAATACACGTTTCTTTTTTCTTAAAAAAAAAAAAAAAATTAAACGGGAAAAATATTTCGATTGATTTTAAAAATAAACAATATCACTCACCGCCGCAATACAGCCAATGAGAACGCTTGTTTCCGTCATCTGACAAATTAAAATACGTCAAAATTTGAGAGAAAATTATTTTCTGTCATGAGTGAGGTCTAAATTTGAAACGGAGGCTATGGATTCAGATTCCGGATAAGTGAAACACACTCAGGTAAAACATTCAGCGGCGGCATTGCTTCAGATGTTTCGTCGCCAATTTCGCCAAAAAAGTATTTAACTCTGTTTAACGGTAAAACGTACTCCTTTAATACTTGCTATACTCGCTCGATTTGATAGTCGATAAAATTTGAAGTTTAACACTTTACAAAATTGTAAACGAAACGTTCTGACAATATATATTTTGCAATACAAAGTATATAAAAAACATTTGCATTATTTATTAAAATGAATTTTAAAGTGTCCAGTATTGAAACCATCTACAATTTTATTACAGAACATAATGTCGTTTTCTGGTTTAAAGGTACTGTTTAAATTATAACTAATTTATGTAATCCTAAAATACTGTTTAAAAAAATCGCAAAAAATGCAATAATATTGATTTGAATTTAATGAATTATTAACATTCAAAAAGATACATTACATGAAACTAAAATATTTCAAATGTATATTAATCCTGTCTAGACGGGTTAATTATTATATTTTTAGGTAAGAACATTTCGTTAAAATGTAAATCGCAATAAAACGAACGATTACTTGGATTTTAACAATAAATATACTGTACTTGTAAATATATTAACTTAGAAATAGGAAATGCGTGACACAATAAGGAGGAATAAATGAGAAGTAAACTTACCTGTTAATAATCAGTGACAATAAACTTATAACAGCTCATACTGGAAACGGTTTTCGTCTCTCTTTAGTCACTATATTTTTCAAAAAATTTTTATTTAATTTTTATGATTTATATCTGAAGAAACCTAATCACTTTCTTTTATTTTAATCATTTTCTTTTTTTATGTTAGTTATCCGCTAAAGTCAATTGCGAGCTAATAAAATAGAGATCTGGGAAAAGATAAATTTCTCTACACAATGGAGATAAATAGAACGAGGGAACAATTTTTTTTCCTGTTGCATGAGATTTTGGAACGAATTATATATATTCTTGCGTCGTTGATGTTAAGTCTACAATAGGCTTCTCTCTACACCAGAGGTCGCCAAAGTGGTCTATATAGACCCCCAGGGGTCTATTTAACATAAGCGGGGGTCGATCTGAGCCAGAGGGTCGAATGGGGGTCAATCCGAACCGAAAGGGTCGATTGGTCGAAGGATTATCAGTATTCTTCAGATATGTGACAATTAGAAATAAAAGAAGAAGACTTGGAAATATATACAGGAAATCTTCAAAAATTGAGCGACGATTTAAAACTGCGTTTTGTTGATTTGGAAAACATTGACATCCCTGATTGGATTATTGTGCCATTTTCTGCTCAAATTGAAAACGTGGACATCAACCTGCAAGATGAGCTTGCTGAATTATTATGGGGATTTGAAGCGAAGACGCTTTTTAAAAATTTAACAATAGGCAAATTTTGGACAAATATAAATATAATGCAAAAATATGTAAGACTTTGCGAAATAGCTCAGCCATTTATGATAGCATTTCCAAGTTCCTATATGGTTGAAGCCGGTTTCAGTCACGTAAATTCAATCTTAACTAGGAGCAGAAATAAATAAAATGTGGAGTTTCGAGGGGATTTAAGATTAAAATTGACCAATTTTGAACCCAATATAGCGAGCCTTGCAAAAAAAAAAAAAAAAAAAAAAAAACACCAGGCACACCTATGTCATTGATTAAGAAACAATAAATCCGTAGTTACTTATTATTTCTACTTACTTAACTCTAAAAACTCAGTGGCGCGACAGCCCATAGAGGGCCAAGGCCTACTGTGCCCATCTCAGTTTTCTTGACCTTGGGGCTCTGGGGTGCAGGAGCAGATGTTCCGGTCAGGTGGTCAGCCGAACGCGGAACCCCCAGTGTTTAGTTCCCAAGCATGCTTGGTACTCATTTATTGACCCACTGAAGGGATGAAAGGCTGAGTCAACCTTGCCCGGCCCGAGGATCGAACCAGGGACCTGTGGCACGACAGCGCGAAGCACTACCACTCAGCCACCGGGCTTATGATTACTTATTATTTCTACTTACTTATTTATATTTCAACATTAATATATTTTTCATAAAACTATTGTTACACTATGTATATGTACTATTACTTTAATAAATGTTCAAAATCATAAAATAAATGTACAAACTCAGTATCTAATCGAGTTCTATTTTATTAACAGAAAATTACTTTTATGGGGGTCGATGGAGATTTCGAAAAATTATGTAGGGGTCGATGATCAAAAAAGTTTGGCAACCCCTGCTCTACACGCTACAGTTTTTAAGCAATTTAATTATCTGTTCTTAACCAGATTTTTTTTTTAAATTTCACTCAAGTGAATAGTAATTGCTCCCACTTGTTTGTTACGTAGGGAATGGTATAAAGAAGGCAATAATATCTTTCGGTTTATGACGCGTTACACTAAGATTAAAAAAAAAATTAACTTAGGAATAGAGAATGTGTGACTCAATATGGAGAAATAAATGAGAAATAAATTTACCTGTTAATAATCTGTGACAATAACCTTATAATGTATAACAGCTCATACTGGAAACGATTTTCGTCTCTCTTTAGTCACTATATTTTTCAAAAAATTTTTATTTAATTTTTATGATTTATATCTGAAGAAACCTAATCACTTTCCCTTATTTTAATCATTTTCTTTTTTATGTTAGTTTTCAGATAAAATCAACACGAACTAATAAAAGAAAGATCTTGGGAAAGAAAAATTTTTCTACAACAATGGAGATAAATAGAACTAGGGAACAACTTTTTTCCCTGTTGCATGAGATTTTGGAACGAATTATATATATTCTTGCGTCGTTGATATCAAATCTACAATAAGTTTCTCTCTACAAGTTACAATTTTAATGCAATTTAATTATCTGTTCTAAACCAGATTTTTTTTTTTTAAAATTTCACTTTAGTGAAGAGTAATTGCCTCCACTTGCTTGCTAAGTAGGGAGTGGTATAAAGAAGGCAATAATACCTTTCAGTTAATGATGCGATACGCTAAGATCATAAATTTTTTGTCTTAAGTGTTATTTTCAAAGGAACAGTCAACTATATATGTATATACACAAACCTATTCGTTCCTTATAAACGTGTACGGTGAGACAAGTAATAATCTAAACTTAAAATATCATTTTGGGAAAAAAAAATCAGTATCCTTCAAAATAAAACAAATTCCAGATTTGAAATCCCTACACCTGAATTAAGTAAGATCAAGAGCTTGTACAAACACAACAAAAAAAAATTTCATTAGTGTAATCATTATTTAAAACAAAAAAAAAAGGGGGGAAAAAGCGCTTAAAATTGCAATAACTTTCAGACAAATTGAAGTGTTAGGAAAAGGTTGGGTTAAGTTTGTAAACAAAAATGACCCTTTTAGTATTTAAAATTTTAACTCTGTAGTTGCATTATTGCCATCATAGTATTTTTTCTTACAAGTGTAACTATTATCAATTTCAACGAACTAATTATTGAATGTTAAATTTTTTTATTCTATCGTTCTCCCTGTGCATTCTATACACCTTCCTAATTTCAATATTCTAAGTCTAATTTTCTCTTTATTCTTGCATACTCTCTTTTGTTTTTAATGTACTATTTTAAATTTCGATTCTATAATACGTAAAGAGTATTTCTTTTATACTTTTATTTACTACTGACTATTTCTTATCTTTTATATAATAAATTCTACGATAAACAGAGAAAAAATCTTGATAAAATAACGCTTTTCCGTATTTATTCTTCCATTAGTTTAAAATGAGTAATGGCGCCTTACATCTATATAAATACATACTAAAATCAACATTGAAAGAAATGTAAGAACAACAGAAATGATTAGAAGTTAAAATATTTAAAATAAATCGTAATTGACTTCCCAAAATTTATTTTCTTCATCATTAGCAAAAGACATCCTTAACGAATCAACATCTAAGCATTTCATATAACTAAAATAAAACAAATGACCAAACGATTATAAGGAATTTTACAAATACAATTAAAAAATAATAAATAAAAACTATAAACTCACCAATTCATCAATTGGGTATAATATGAAAAAAACACAACTACTTCGATTTAGTAGGAACAACATATGACGCAATGCTAAACGAATGGAATTTAGTTGTTGTTTATTTAGTTATTGTTATTAGTAGTTGTTGTTATTTGTTTTAGTTGTTGTTGTTTATTTAGTTGTATTTAGTTTCAATAACTTTTCTTTATAATGCAATAAAATCTGGCGAGCAGCTATTTAAACGATCGAACACTTCGTTTGTTTATTTGTGGCTTGAAGTTAGGCTCGCAGAAAATGCCGTTCATGGGTTAAATTTAGTAGGAACAACACAACCTGTGACGTAGGCTATATTATACCCAATTGAACTAGGAGTTAAGTTCTTTGCCGGAGGGTGGTGTTAAAACCATTTGGGCCAGACTGTTATACAGCATCGATAAATAAACATATCAGCTTTCATGTGTTCTAAAATTAGAGTGTGAAAATTTATATTTCTCAATGTCAATCATAAATTTGCGTAATCTCATTCTTCCAAACTGTTTTTCAATGTCATGAAGCAGACGATTTTCGAGAAAAAAAAAACAAATACGTAAATTAACACAAGTTATTTAAAATTAAAGAAATATTATGCTTAACCGTCACCGGAAATTTTAAACATAAATAGGCTTATTCTTATTCGTCAAAAGGGCATTTTAATTTCATGACGTGTAAATTTATTAAAATCGAACTATAAAAATTTTTGTTTCCAGTTAATAATAATAATGATTGCTTTTTGACATTTTTTAAACAAAAAGTTTTAATGCTTTAACACTATATTAACGTCCTTTAAAAAATAGTATAAAATCTCTTAAAATAATCCAAATTTAATAGCTAGAGGTCAGAGTTGGCCGTTGATTACAGTAATCGATTACAACTGTAATTGATTACAGATAATTACAGCTATGTGATCAATTACTTGTAATCACGATTACAAGTAATCAATTACTTGTAATCGTGATTACAACTTTCAAAAAATTTTGATTACAGCTGTAATCATGATTACAATTTTGATTACAGTAATCAATTACTTGTAATCACGGTTACAAGTAATCAATTACTTGTAATCGTGATTACAACTTTCAAAAAATTTTGATTACAGCAGTAATCATGATTACAATTTTGATTACAGCTGTAATCATGATTACAATTTTGATTACAGCTGTAATCATGATGACAATTTTGATTACAGTAATTAATTACCTGTAATCACGGTTACAAGTAATCAATTACTTGTAATCGTGATTACAACTTTCAAAAATTTTTGATTACAGCTGTAATCATGATTACAACTTTGATTACAGTAATCACTTACTTGTAATCATGATTCCAAGTAATTGCGATTACAAGTAATCACAACAAAAACGATTACGAGTAATTATGATTACAAGTAATCAAAATATATGATTACATGTAATCATGATTACATGTAATTTGATTACATGTAATTGTGATTACTTGTAATCAAACTATACGATTACAAGTTATTACGATTGTATACTATAGTCAAATTTTTTATGTAAGTATTCATGTGCTTACATATTTTTATGTACATAGAATGTATGCACGCATGAACGTACAATTTGCGATTCTTATACATACAATGTATACACAAACGTTGTTTGTACGTACAATATTCATAATTATATTGTAATATACTTAATGCAATGCGCATATGCCTAGTACATATAATTATGCATTTATGATACATGTACGCAGGCATGTTAGTTTGTACAAAAAGGCAATGTTTTGTATTTTTGTATACATAGACAATGTATGTATGAACGTATATGAAAATAATGTTTATGCGTTTGCATGCTTGTATGTACTTAAGTACATATATTGTATAAATTTACGATAATAGCACGTATATACAATGTACGTATGTATATAAAATTGTACGTATTTACGTACAATATGTAAGAATGTTATTTAAAGGTGCAATATATGCACATAGTTGCGTAAATAAAATGCGTACATGTATACATGCATATTTATATGTACATCGATATATGT
Source organism: Parasteatoda tepidariorum (assembly GCF_982258835.1). Taxonomy (NCBI): domain Eukaryota; kingdom Metazoa; phylum Arthropoda; class Arachnida; order Araneae; family Theridiidae; genus Parasteatoda; species Parasteatoda tepidariorum. The sequence goes on from NC_141759.1 coordinate 57,424,597, forward strand.
GCACGCAATGTATGTACTTATGTACAACTTACGTATGTACTTGTGTAACTACATACTTTGTTAATACTTATGCGCATGTAATGCATGGATGTACAAAAAAATAGTTACATGCACAATGTACATACAACGTATACATGTACATAATTACAAGTAATGTACAAATACATGCGTACATTTAAATATATGTAATTCGCGATCGCAACGAACTATAGGGGGCGTTGTTGTATGAGACGCTTACCTGCGATTTCCATATGAACCGTCATTCAGTTACTCTGGAGACGTCGTTAATGTAGCGTGTAGCATTGCAACGTTCCTTCTTTAATGTGGCTTATTAAATTTAAAAAAGAAAAATGCTTGATCTTCTTTCTTGTACAACCGAAAACAAAATGGTATCTCTTTTTATTAGAGAAGGAATATCCAAAACACATCGGAAAAATATTTGTACATTAACAGAAAAAAATATGTATATTCTTATAAGAGTTAAAACCTAATGCCCGAGAAATAGTATTGCTAAATTTAATGATATAACATGAAAGGCCCATTTAAACTTTACATTCTATAGTTTTAAGAATCATATTAGTTCAAAAATTAAAATGAACAAAAAGTATACATAAGCCTCATAATTTTATGAAATTTAATTTTGTAAACAACGTTTTTTGACAACAATTTTTATCAAAAAATTTCAAGTTTCAATAAAAATCATTATTTAGAAACTAAGAAACGTAAAATAAAGAATGCTGACGAAACAAAAACAAAAAAAAAAAAAACAATTCTTTTTTGTCGCCATTTTTAGTGCTACGAATATTCGTCTTTAGGATTTGCCAAAAACAAAACAAGATGCAATTTTATTTTTTCAGGAGGGAAATATTTTACCGAAAAAACGAAAATGTACCAATTCCCACAACATAAAACTTTATCTTGGCAAACGTACGTTTTGGAAATGTTATTTCATTTGGAATCTTATTCATCAGAGTTCATATGGCGATATGATTGTTTTGAATCTATGCTAAACTCTATATCGGCTCATTTTCCACCGAAATCCAATTAACTATTTTGATTTTAAATAAAGTGTTTTACTTTATGAACTGTCGCAAAAATTTTAAGTGTAGATTGGCGGCACTTAAAAAACGCCAAATCTGTAGCGGCGGTGGCGTTAATACGTCGTAAGTACCGAATTTTTATTCCATACTTTTCTGAATCATATTATTTCAAACATTGGAATATACAAGAAGTATACATAAACACATAATGTTATACCATTTAATTTTTCAAAAGTATTTTGACAACAATTTTTATCAAAAAATTATAAACTAAAAAACGGAAAATAAAGAATTCTTAGGATAAAAAAAACGATTTTAAGAATTATTAACATTGAAATAAAAACTTTCATATTGTTTCTTTTTTTATTATTCTTACAGTTCTTAATCAGACGTAAAAAACCATTCTGTAGAGAACCATCATCAAATGAAAAAAAAAATATTTACAAGCAAATTTTTTATTGTAAAAATCATTGCACTTACCTGATTTATGATTCCCGGAGAATTCCAAAATGATAAGTTCCTTGTTTGAAAACTTTATTCTCAAATAATAGATACATAGTTTATACCTTCATTACTTTTAGATAACATACTACACAGCAAAATTTTATAATTGATATGAATTTGAATATGTAGCTAAAAACAGAATAGCTGAATTCTAGTTGAACTTATTCTTTCAAAATTAAAAAAAACTTACCAAGAAAACGATTTAAATTAATTAAGAATCAGCACAAATGGCACTATTTCAAGTAACTTGGATAATTTTTTATTGTTGTTTTCCGAATTATATGGATACAGAAATATATACTATTCTATAACGAAGAAGAATATGCTATAACTATTACAATTCTGTATTTTCTGAATTCATATTTATTCACTGGAATGACGAAAGCAATGTTGACTTCACTTTAATTCGTAATGAATTGAAGACAGAAGAAATGCATTTTACCTTAATACACACATCTGTAACAGTATCCGAAATCGGAAGTCATCAGTTGCAAGTTTGTTGATAATAGAAATAAAAAATTATTGAGGAATTTTTCTTCAAATGTTTGGCGTGTTCTGTTCCTGAAAGATTTACTAATATTCTGGAGATTTTTTTCAAGTTCTTCGGCCTTTTCCTTAGGGAAATTTTGTTTCTTATTTGCTGCTAAGAAATGGCGTCTGATTCAGTCAATGACTTTGATGGAACTAAATGAAAACGTGATAAATTAATGTCCGATATTTACAGGCTCCCGCTAGACGGCGTACTCGAGCGTTGCGATCGCGAATTACAATATACACATACATTGAGCATACATTAAAAAAATTTATATGAGTAAAGTTATTAAAATTTGTTTTAAAATTTATTCTAAGGCATATGAAACTCGACCTCATATTTTTTAAAAAGCAAACGATAATTTTATTTTGAATTTCTAAATATTAATTCCACACATAAAATTTACCGTTTTTCTTACCATTTAAAAAATTTCTATGAATCATGCATTATGTTATAAAGAAAATAAATCTGTATTGTCAAACATTTCATGAAAATACCTAAAAATAATTTTTTATTCAGAGAATTTCAAAATGATATAGAACAATTAAAGCTGAAAACTAAATTTAAATATCGTTTGATTTTGTCATTTAACTTGCTTGAGTCATTAAAAGCTAACTTACATGCATTTTATTTATTGCATTGTACACATATTTAGACATAAATGTAATCTACATATGTATACGTGTAATGTATGTACGTATGTACTATGTATGTACATACATTCATGTATTGTACGTGCATATATAGTACATATGGATATGCATACATGGAACATACGTGTATTGTACATGTGTGGATACATTCATTGGACATATATACATTGCACCATATGCATAGATAGGGATAGCATGCATGTACACATGTAAAATTTGTACGAAAGAATTATGCCCAATATATTTATGCACATATGTACTGTATATGTACACACATATGTACATTATATGAACATTATATGTTCATTTCATCATATGTACATTATATGAATAGACATCTGTACGCTATATGTATATACATCTGTACGCTATATGCATCTCAAATGTGTGTATGTACGTACGTTATGCATGTCGAATGTATGTATGAATATATGTAAAATATAAATACGCCCAATGTACGTACAATCGTACACAAATGTATTATGCCTATTTGGATACGTACATTGAGCATGAACATATTATGTATATGTACATAAATACACTGGACATGCATATCATGTACATGTATACATACATATATTGTACATCCTACAGATATACCTATATTGTACATACATACATATATTATACTGTTCATAAATAAATTGCACATGCATGCATGGGATATACATTGTACAGACAATGTATTTATGTTCGTACAAACACAAGTACTTGTATATATATGCGTACATGAACATAGATATACATTTTACATACACAAATATTTGCATAAAATGAATATATTCATTGTGTATAAATTTACATGTCTACATTGTTTGCACATACATACGTAATTATTATCTATATACATAAGTACATATATTTTATACCTACAATATAAGTGTATGTACATGTGTGTGAAACTAAAATGTCTGAATATATGCACTAGATAAAATCATATGTACATACATTTTAGTTACATTCATTTGTACGTATACAAATACATAGAAAATGCAGTACATGTTAATACGTGCAAAATGTATCATTATAAAATACATTCTACTATCTACTGTAAAATATAATCATTTATAAGAATACAATAGTCTTGTAATCGTGTATTTAGATTACATGTAATCACAATTACATGTAATCACAATTACATGTAATCAAATTACATGTAATCATGATTACATGTAATCATATATTTTGATTACTTGTAATCATAATTACTTGTAATCGTTTTTGTTGTGATTACTTGTAATCGCAATTACTTGGAATCATGATTACAAGTAATTGATTACTGTAATCAAAATTGTAATCATAATTACAGCTGTAATCAAAATTTTTTGAAAGTTGTAATCATGATTACAAGTAATTGATTACTGTAATCGACTATGTAATCAAGATTACAGCTGTAATCAAACTTTGTAATCACGATTATAAGTAATTGATTACTGTAATCAATATTGTAATCAAAATTTTTGAAAATTGTAATCATGATTACAAGTAATTGATTACTGTAATCTAGAAAAGTAATCGATTACATTTTTGGCCAACTCTGAGGTTAGGCACTAACAGCGGATAGCTGCATTAAAGGTACATAATTAATATGTTTGTGAAATCACATTTAAGGATCAAATCAGTAAAATCTCAAATCCTGGGTATAAATATTCGAAAAAAACCAGCAAAGAGTATTTCTTTTAGGCTTAAAAAATTAAGCAAAACTGATTGCCAATCAAAAGTCCATTTTAATTACCAATTGAACGTGTCATATGAAATCAAAGACTGATATTAACTTTTTGATTGTAATACTTATTTAGTTGATAATGCTGGCTTCCAGTTCAACAACACAAATTTTTTAATAAAATGAACAGAATTAAAAGAATATGTAGTAATATTTATTTATCCAAAAAACAAATCGATAAACTCTTTCAAAATCTGATAAAAAAACAATGGATACCCAACTAATGTAATAAAATTTGATATAAAATCATTGAATTAATCGTATAATTTGGTGGATATATTTACTAAACATTTTTTTCGTTAATTTTTATGATTTTCCCATGTGCAAATCCATTTCAGGCCAAAATTCATTGCCAAAATTATTTACTAAATAATTTCTTTGTTAATTTATATAATCTTTCCATGTGCAAATCCATTTCGGGCAAATCCGTGGTTAGAATTATTTACTAAAAATTCCTTTACTAAATAATTTCCTTTGTTAATCTATACGGTTTTTCCATTTGTAAATCCATTTCGGGCAAATCCGTGGATAAAATTGTTTGCTAAAAATTTCTTTATTAATTTATACAATTTTCCATGTGCAAATCCATTTCGGGCAAATCCGTGGCAAAATTATCTACTAAAATGCTTTCTTTGTTAATTTTTCCTTGTGCAAATCCATTTCGGGCAAATCCGGGGTTAGAATTATTTACTAAAATTTCCTTTACTAAATATTTCCCTTGTTAATCTATACAGTTTTCCATGTGCAAATCCATTTCGGGCAAATCCGTCGATAAAATTGTTTGCTAAAAATTTCTTTATTAATTTATACAATTTTCCATGTGCAAATCCACTTCGGGCAAATCCGTGGTTAAAATTATCTGCAAAATTTTTTTCTTTGTTAATTTTTCCATGTGCAAATCCATTTCGGGCAAATCCGTGTTAAAGTTATCTATTAAAATTTTTTCTTTGATAATTTAAATAATTTTTCTATGTGCTAATCTCTATCGTGCAAATCCGCGGCTAAAATTATTTGCAAAGCAGGCAATTTATGTTTCTCTTTTCTATTTTATATTTTTTCTTAAATAAACATCTATCTTCTAAAACTATTTATGATCAATTTTTAAAATTATCCAGTATAATATTACCTTGCGCACATCCATTTCGGGCTCATCCTTGGTAACTAACAAATCAAAACTCATAATAACAAATCACTTCAGCAGTGCAGTAAGAACGACACTTTAAAACCCTCTTGTTATACTCAATTTGCGCTTTTGTTTTCATCTTTTGTTTTCATATTTTGTAATCTGGAAATCTTTCTGCGAAAACATTTTTAAATCATTCTTGAAAAATATAAGTCTATGTAAGTTGTTATGATTTTGCTACTCGCTTTATAGTCCCCCCTTTTTAATGTTTTTTCTTTTTATTTTATTTTATTATCTGTTTTTACATGTTATTTTTACTTATTATGAAATATTTTATTTGTAGTTATTTTATAAAAAAAATTTTGAGTGCTCCTCACACTATTGTATTAATATATTTTGCTTTGGCTTTATTGATACAATATCAGAAAGCACTCTGTTTTGCGGATATAATCGTGTGGGCTGAAGAAAAGATTATATCTTTTTTTTTCGGCTTTTTTTCCGGTTTTTTAATTAACATTTCATTTTTTTTTCTTTAAATAAAATGTTTGTTATTTTTTACTTATTATTTCCCACCCCCCTTTTTTTCATATGTCTATAATTTTTCTTTGTTTTATTTTTCATTTTGAACTTATATATATATATACATATATATATATATATATATTGCTCCAGAATGTATTATTTATTGTTTTTATACCTGTTTCTTATTTTGACCTAAGGAAATTTATAACAGTTAAAAGTTAACTTATAACAGTTTAGCTTAACAAAAAAATTTACAAATAAAAAAATCATTGACTCGCAATTGAATGCTTTAATTGCTAACATAAAGATATTTAATAATAGTAAATAAGTGCATCCACACGATGGTGTTCCCACCTTAACGTAGTGTTGTGGTTTGTGTGTGTTGTCGATCCCGAAAGCTATGCCGGTGGGAGCTTCGGCTCCTGGCAGGGTCACCCAAGCCGGACTGGTCGGAGGGGAGACACCAGACGAAGAGGAACACCCTGGTCCTCCAGGTTGGGGGTTAGGCGTGGGGCTAACAACCTCACCCTGTAAAAAAAAACAATTGTTGCGAGTTCTCAAAAAGCTAATATACCCGGACAGACTTCTCAGAGACGAACTGGAAAAGGATTTAAGGAACTGAGAGTAGGATCATGGAACATACGCTCTTTGTACAGGAATAAAGGACTACAAATGCTGATTGATCAAGTTGAAAACTATCAAATCGATATAATGGCCATCCAAGAAGTCAGATGGACAGGAGATGGGATAATTGAAAAGAAAAATCACACAGTTATCTATAATTGTGATAAGAAGAAACACATATTTGGAACAGGCTTTATCCTGAGTAAAAGGATAAGGCCATTATTAATAGATTATGTCACCAAATCATCCAGACTATGTAAAATTAGGATTAAGGGAGCTTTTTTCAACTACAGTTTCATTACTTTTCATGCTCCAACTGAAGACAAGGACAGTGTGGAAAAGGAGCTCTTTTATGAAGAACTGCATGCTTTATATGCATCCTGCCCAAAAAATGATATCAAAGCGTTACTAGGGGATGCAAATGCAAAAATTGGCAAGGAAAAAGAATTTAGATCAATAATTGGCAAATTTAGTCTCCATGACATCTCAAGCGACAATGGAAAGCGACTTATTAACTTTGCTGCAGATCATAATATGATCATACCAAGCACGATGTTCCAGCATAAGAGGATACATAAAATGACCTGGCGACCTCCTGATGGGATCACATACAATCAAATTGATCATTTTTTGATTGATTCCAGGCATAAATCGGATATTGAGGACGTAAGAACCTACCGAGGTGCCAACTTAGATTCAGACCACTTCGTAATAATAGCAAAACTACGAGATAGAATCTCCAACATTCAAAAGATTCGAGGAAAATGTTTGGAAAAGTTTGACTGTAAGCAACTAAAAGATGAGGCAATTAAGCTCAAATTCCGGAATCAAATTGACAGTAACCTTGAAGAATCTAAGGATAACCATAGGGAGGAAGATAGCATAAACGATAAATGGAACTCTTTGAAGGAAACAATCGTTAAGACTGGTAACGAGGTTGTTGGAAAAGCTAAGAAAACTAAAAGGAAAGATTGGTTTGATTGTGAATGCTTCATGATAACAGAAAAAAGGAATGAAGCATATAAAAAGATACTGAATAAGAGAAATTCTAGAAATGCTGAGATCAAATACAAAGAGGCAAGAAGGGAGGAAAAGAGAATTCATAAAACAAAGAAGAAAGCATTTCTCGAGGATCTTTTAAAAAATATTGAACACTTAAGGGGATCTAATGAAAGCAGAGCTTTCTTTCGGGAAATAAACCTAGGACGAAAGGAATTTAAACCCAGAACTACCTCATGTCGTGACAAGAATGGAGCAATCTTGACTAACAAAATGCAAGTATTGGAGAGATGGAATGAGTATTTTTATGAACTACTGAATGGAGTTAGCGATGAACATGAACCACCTACAGAACATTGAAATTTATAACCAACATATTGTGGAACCGCCAACATTAGAAGAAGTCGATGACGGAATAAAAAAGCTAAAGGACAATAAAGCACCAGGCCCCGATGAAATCCCATCAGAATTTCTAAAAAATGGGCGAACAAGTGTCACGAAGAAAATATATGATCTGGTACGAGCTATATGGGAGCAAGAATTAATCCCTGAAGAGTGGAAAACCAGCATGACCTGTGTGATACATAAGAAAGGAGATATACTGGATTGCTCAAACTACAGAGGAATTAGCTTGCTCTGTACAAGTTATAAAGTATTTTCTAATATCCTTTTCAAAAGACTCTCCCCACTTGTCGAGAATATAATTGGAGATTATCAGTCCGGATTCAGGAAGGGGCGATCCACCTCAGAGCAAATTTTCAACATCCGGCAAATTTTGGAGAAGACAATAGAATTTGGTATTGACACGCACCATCTATTTATTGATTTTAAAACAGCCTACGATAGTGTTAGCCGAAAAACTCTAATATCAGCCCTAAGAGAATTTAATATACCGGAGAAACTAGTGAAGTTGATTAGCTTGACATTAAGTGAAACCAAAATCATGGTCAAGATACAGAATAGTCTTTCCCATCCAATAGAAATTAAAAATGGTGTACGACAGGGAGATGCCTTAGCATGTCTCCTCTTTAATCTAGCATTAGAAAAAATAGTAAGGGACTCAAACATCAACACCCGAGGATATATCTTCAACAAATCAGTTCAAATATTGGCTTTTGCTGATGATTTAGATATTATCGCTTGACCGCAGACAGCACTAACACAATCCTTTTTATGTCTAGAGAAGGAAGCCATTAAGATGGGATTAAGAATCAATGAAAATAAAACTAAATATATGCCCTGCACAAAAGCTGGCTATAAAAAAACACAGTTTGAAATTGGAGCATACAAATTCGAAGCCGTTGATAGCTTCACCTATTTGGGGTCTAAGATTAACAACAAAAATGACACTACACAAGAAATACACACGAGACTCACGATGGCCAATAAGTGTTTTTATGGCCTAAGAAAATATCTTAAGTCAAGCCTAATAGAAAGAAAAACAAAAGTGTTACTCTATAAATGTCTTATACGATCAGTGCTTACATACGCATGTGAGACCTGGACAATAACCCGTGGAGATGAAAATATGATAGCAAGTTTTGAGAGAAAAATACTGCGAAGCATATTTGGTGGAATAAGTAAAAACGGTACCTGGTTTAGAAGATCAAATACGGAACTCTACAAAGCATATAAAGAACCTGATGTCATTAAATTTATCAAAATTCAAAGGATTAAATGGGCAGGCCACATTATAAGAATGGAGGATAGCAGGACAACCAAAAAAGTTTTCTGTGCCAGGCCAACTGGTACAAGAAAAAGAGGACGACCAAACCTAAGATTTTTAGACTGCCTTGAAAAGGACCTACAAATTTTAAAGATAATTAACTGGAGAACCTTGGCTAAGGGAAGAATGTCTTGGCATAGGCTAGTTGAGAAGGCCAAGGCCCATCCTGGGCTGTCGTGCCAATGAGAAGAAGAAATAAGTGCATATTTTTATTTTAACGAAGTTGCTAATTTTTTTATTATTATTATCCATCAAAAGCGCAACTCAACTAATTAGCATATTTTTCATCAAATCTGTTCCTAAAAACATCCAAGATCTAAAAATGCGAATAAGTAAGAGATAAATATTAAATCCACTTTAGAATTGGAAATATGAGCTCACAGTTTACGCTTACATATGCTCTTAATTTTTGATTGTACGATTTTAAATCTCGTGATACTTGAAAGTCTACTTATTCAAAAAGGTAGTTCAGCTGATCGCCGGAGTATAGTAAGTATATATAAGTATTATAGCAAGTATTTACAAGTATTATAGTAAGTATATATAAGTATTATAGTAAGTATATATAAGTATTATAGTAAGTATATATAAGTATTATAGTAAGTATATATAAGTATTATAGTAAGTATATATAAGTATTATAGTAAGTATAATATAGTAAGTATTTATAGATAAATGAACTAAGTATACGAGAATGCTTTAATAACGTTGGTTACCACTTCAATTTTAAACTAAAATAGTCTGATAACTACAGATAAAAACATATAAAAATAGGTTATCGGCCGTTTTCCTATAAATTTCACGTTTTGTAATAATCAGAAAATATCTTTTATGAAAAAAATTGCTACCATTTTATTGAAATGTTTTCGGAAAGTAAATCAGTTGGCATCTGATGCCCAACTAGCATAACAATAGCATACCTGCCAACTTTTACTCTTTCTGAGAATGGATTTTTCAAGTGGTAGTAAAACAATCACCGAAAAGCAATCTTACACAAAAAAATAATTGTATTTTGACTCGGTTAAAATCTGTTTGCATAAAGATTATTATGCTTTTATATATTCGTTGTAATTATTTATATGTAGTGGTGGTCAAACTCATATATAATTATTATTATAATTCAAAAAGTCTAATGGCATGACATGAGTTTCGGTACCACTTTAAATATGAAATTAAAATTTTCCGGGAAAACCGGTAGAGTTGGCAGCTATTCAATAGTATGGAATGATATTACGACCAGTTTTCTGTTGATAGGCATTAATGGGTTAAGAAATAAGTGAATCAGTTTTAATATTTAGATACATTTTATTCAAATTTTATTAAATAAGGATAAGAATTAGTAGTAGTTTTGTTTCTTCAAACTTTCTGAACCACTTTTTAAATTTTTCCTCATCAACGCTACCCTGAAAAAGTAGTACCGAAAGATAGACGAAACAAATAGTTTTTTACTAAATGCTATCTACAAAAATTTATTCGTAAATAAAAGAAAATTTATCTAGGTGTTAACTCATACTAATTATCTATGTGCTAATTATCTTAGCTAATGCTAAGATACTGCTAATTATCTTAGTAATTATCTCTACTCATGTGCTAATTATCTTAGTAGCTAGGGGCTCTAATTCGTCTGTATGATCTAGACGTTAACTAACTAACTAATCAAGTTTTTCAGAGTACCTATCCAGGAATGGATATCTGCTCTTTCATCTAAATTGAAGAATATGTGGAGGAAGGGAAGGGAGATGCTGCGTTGACATAAGGTTAAATCAAGGTTAAATCTCAGAATGAACAATAATCAGACTTGATTGTTGATAATCAAACAATCAAGTCTGAGTTATACATAAAAATAAATCGCAAGTTGATACATAATACAGGGAACAAATTGAAGATAAAGAAAAAATATTTACACTATTTACAAAAGGGGAAGACTCCCTATGCACTCCCTCACCTATTTTTTTTATATAATTTCTAGAATTCAATAAATATTCTGGTTAATAATTATCAAGATATAAAAATTTTATATATTAGAGTGGTATTCTTTAATGAGCCCGGCAATGGAGTGCAAAAGATTAAAGAGAAACTAAAACTTACTAAATCGGATACCTGTAAGTGACGTAATTGTGTGTAAATTGTGGCATTTGTTGATTCAAAAACCAATCAAGTTTGATACACACGCGTGACGTCGCTTACAAGTATCCAATTAAATATGATTTATTTCACATAATAAGGCATAATCACTTCACTTCTTCTCCAGTTTCAAGCCCGCAATTGTGGAATCAGTTTGAATAAAATTTGGTTTGAAGGTAGGTTAAAAGAATGCGAAAAAACGACCATCTAGCAATTATAATTTAAAAAAACAATAAAAAAATTTCTATCGTGATAATTGTATCTTCTTAATACAGTGTAAATAAGACAATTTTATTCGTGTGATATGTTTACAAAGTTCTTCAAATGCTCTACAGCCCATTACAGGTCAAGGCCGCATCATTAAGCTTTCTCCAACGGACCTTATCTGACGCCGCGGCTCCCTAACTTTTGACCTTTAGGCCAGACCTGAAGATCTACCTCAACACAACTTGTGCTAATTCTTCCTCTTCTTTTGGTACCCTTTCTGAGATGCCAACTGCTTCGGACTAGTCAAAATAATTTTTAAAAAAACGGTAAATAACTACTAAGTAAATTTTGTAAATATTTGACTATTTTTGCTCGCTTTTTGAAAGGTATAGCATGACGTAAGTTCTATAATGTGGTGAATTATATAAACCTACGAATTATTTAGAAATAGTGGTTGATAACAATCTACTAAATTGAATTTATTTAACCAAGAATCACATTTGATAAACTACCACCTTAAAATATATATGTGCTGTCCGGAGCAAGTTGACTACTCTGCCCTTTGTACACTTGAAAAGGTGACCTTTCTTAACAGGGTCTGGGTTGTCGCATCTAAGTATGTGTCCAAACAATCTGGTACGGTAGGATTTGATGACCCTGGCAATATTAGGTTGTTTATATATTTTATATAGTGCTTCATGATTAAACAAAACTATCTGTTATTATTCTTATTGGGTTAAATATTTTTCGACGAATTGTTCTTAAAGATTTAAAGTCTCACTCTTCATCTTTTTTTTTTTTTTAAATTAGCGCATTCATTCACCATACAGCATAATAGGTTTAAAAAGAGTTGCATAAATATTTGTTTTGGTATTAAAGTTTAGATTAGATTACAAATAATTTTTTAAGCCATCTATTTAGCCCTGAATAATCTAGTACCAATTTAAAGCTTGATATTATTATCCTTAGAAATGATAGTGCAGAGGTACTTGGATTGATCAACGCTTTCGGAAGCGTAATATTTTATTTATAGTAGGTGGGAGTTATGTGGTCTACTAGTTACAGCAATAAATTTTGATTTTTCTTCTTTTATGGTAAGTCCAATGTCTTTAGGTTGCAGACTCTAAGGAAATAAAAGTCTCCACAAAAGTCTCCTTTATTTAATAAAACAAGAACAAATAATAGGATAGCTGCCAACTTGTACAGCTGTCGGAAACACTTTTCTTGTATAGCAATATTTAAATTTTAGAGCATGTATCTAAAGCTTATATGTTTTTAAAGTTAATAACAATAGGGAATAATTTTTGTTTTCTATTGCAAGATATTTTTCAGCTTTCAGAGCAGAACTAATTTCAGGTTTCGATACGTTTTTTTCGTCGTTCAATACGTCGTTGTCATGTTTTTTTTTTTTTTTTTTTTTTGTCTTAAGTGTTATTTTTAAAGGAGCAGGTAATTGTGTGTGTATGCATATAAACTTATACGTTCTCTGTAAACTTGTACATTCAGTCAAAAAACAAACTAAACAAGAAATATAATTTTGAAAAAAAAATCTGTAAGATCAAGTACTTGTATAAATGCAACAAAAAAAGCATTTCCCAGGTGTAATCAAATATGGACATAGCTTCAAGATATCTTTTTCATGCCACTCTCATGAATTTTGATTTTTTAAAAAGAATTAATGAATCTAAATAAATTCGTGATACATTTTTTTGAATGTTAGTCTTTTTTTTTCAAGACCCTTTAACCCCTTGGGGACGGGTGATTCATAAAAGCATTCGTACACAATCAAAATCAGGATGTAAATAAATAAAAAACGGTAGATTAAATGTAGGCATTGCTAATTTAACAGATTTACTTTGCTTTTACTTTAATTATTGTTTGTTTAATCATATATATAATCAATGTTAGTTCAAAGTATAACTAGATAATTTTATTTTGAACTAAAGTAATGGTGAATTAAATAAATCAAACAATTATAACCTCGCCCACAAATAAACTGCTGAAGAACTACTTTGGTTACCAGTTTTATCTTTTTACCCTGATTGATACGGTTTTATGGTGGCACGTATTTGTGACAGTCGACGCGAAAGGGTTAAAGGTCTGTAATTGTCTATACAGGATTGATGCAGTTCTTATAAATTTATAATAGGGGTAGTAAATATGCAGTAACACTGGTAAGAGTTTCGTATTTTAAATACCACTTTATATCGTTTAGATGTAGTGGTAGTCAAAAAATAGATTAACCCTTTCCACTCGAGAGGTGATTACCAGTCACCACTGTCACCTGTAAATTACCCACCACTCTAATTGTGAAATTTTTTTCATCTTAATGTTTAATTACCACTTCTTTCAGTGATCTCCGGGTATTGTAGGGTAAGTTTGTGAAAAAACTTTCAAAATGTTAGTGGTTGCGTCCATTTTTTTTAGCTGTTGAAAGGACTTCGAGTACAAAGCGTTAAAATCTCGACATTTATTTAAAAATCTTAAGATCTGATTTTTAGAATTCTCTTTCGGTGGGTAAAGTTTTCGTGTAAAATACGTTTCACTGGAGAAACAAGAATTTTTCCGATTAAGGAGATGCTTCAGTTGTAGCGCAGCTACCATTAAAATTATTGAAGTATATAAAATAAATCACTAGTATATAAAACATGTTAACACTTAATTTGAAGGTACTTTTAGATAGATGACGGTTGACATTGCCAGTAGCTTATCCATACTATAGTTACTTTTGGGCGACGAACACGCCTTTTTTGATAGAAGGAACACAGTTAACAGAAGACTTACTATTTGTGACTGCGATAACGTCTTCCTCATGCTGTTGCTACTCAGTCTCGATCACTCAGAACGGGGGCCTGTGCCTAACTCGACTGCTAATGCTAATAGCAACATAGGGGATAACAAGCACACAACCGTGAACATAATAGCTCTCACGACTAGCTAGCTCTCTACAATCATTCAATTTAAATTCACAAGTATATAAGTCATGTTAATTCTATTCTATGGATGGTTGAACGTATAAAGCTATGTACAGATGGCGTTAGGGGTAAAAATTCGTCGTAAGACTTCCGGGTTACTACTTCCGATTAATTTTAACGCCAGCAAGAAAAAACGTACAATCCAATATTATTATGCTTAGTGTCTACAATATAACGTGTTCTTTCAATCTAATTTTCAATGAAACAAACAACTATGAACTCAAAAGACTCCGCAAGCTTGGAATGATTTTACCCAAAAAATAACCTACGGTGCTATTTTACACAAATATAGCCAGATAAGGGATAACACTCAAGGCTAGAATTACACTTTACTTATGCTGGGATATTAAATTTGTTTAAGGTTCATGCTCTGTTGGAATTTATAAATTGCAGCAAACTCTTACTAATGGTAAAATTATGCGTAAAATTAAACACAAATAACAATAATATAACTTCCCAGAATATTAAGCCTGTTCACACATCTCCTCGTAATCATAACATAAGCGGAGGGATACACAGGAAGTTTTCTAAATTTCTTCCGGTTTCAGGAAACTTGTTATCCTTTACATTCAGTCAACCATCCATAAGTAGGTACTTTTAAATCGATAACGGCTGGCATTGTTGGTAGCCTAGCCCCATACATTTCTTGTTAGCGATCTTACTTACGTTAGAAAAATGTTTTGGAAAATTTAGGATTTTCAAAGAAAATTACTCTGCTTTGATTTTGTAACAAAATGAGATCATTTGAAAAGTTACAATTGTAAAATATTATGACATCCTGACCCCGATTTCGCCCCCAAATAATTGCGTTTCGTGTTTAACCCATTTCAGAGCGACAATTTTTGATTGAAAATTTTAGACAGACAGCATATTGAAAACTGTAATCAATTTGTGTCTTAAATTTACTTCTCTTAGAGGAATTAAGTTTTAATTCCTCGCAAGGTTCAATGTGCTTTTTTATTTTATAAACGGCGTTAACAGCCGACCCAATTTTGAGTTTATAACTATCAATGTTCAACTGCGCAGCCTTGTAATTTTGAACACAACCCAGAAAAAGAGGGAACTCCCAGATCAGGCATTGGGACAAACTAGTCTACGTGGAGGAGTTTTTGATGGAACTAACTCGTATTTACGTTACATGGAAAGGAAAACCGACGGCAAGGGGCTTCTAACCCACGATCTGTCTACCACTGAGGATATTTTAAGTCAGCAGCTTGGTCGGTGCAATCACATTCGTACAGAATTCACATTCGAACCTGAGCCATTTTATTGGGATGCCAATGTTCCATCTCCTGAGCCAAAGCAGCTCTTAGATCAATGTACTTGGTATTTTTTACGCCTTTCTCACTCCTCTATAGTTATAGTTTTTTGGATTTGGTTACAATTGCATCCTGTTAACTTTTCTTTTCAGCTTCTTAATTCTCACCGATTGTGGTGGAAGAAAGTTAATTGCGCTTGCGAAAGCAGCAGATGGCAGGGAGCAAGCTCGGGCACTTGTCCTCCCCCCTACATGTTTCAAAGCCTTTTGGATTTATTTAATACACAAAAAAACAATATTTTAGTTGTTAAACATTTTAGACAGTTTATATATAATTTAACAAAATAACTTCATCATTATCAGTTTTATAAAAGTATTATCTTTAAGACCATTTATTAATTTTTTTAAAAATTTATTATAGTTTGAACTCCCCAATCTAGTTAGTAGTTTTATAGTTTAATTTTTGCACAAATTGTTTTGTTTCATTATATTGAATTTTAATCAACACAGCGTAAATAATTTTTAAATGCAATTTTTCTTACTGACGAAAGTTTATTAGCATTGTTTTATTTATTTTAGTTTCATAGAAGCAAACAATTTACAGCATTTTTAAGAACATAAAATTGATATTCTGATTTGTCACAAACATATAGGTAAAATTTAGTATTAATCTAGTGTGTTTAATATTCTTATAATTACACTGAAAAAGCTAAAAAAGAATAAAATTAAAAATTTATTAAAGCTATGATTAAAGCAAACGATCTCTACTAGTGACTTATTCCTGATAGTAGATATAAAAACTTTCATTGACATAAAATAATCAGGAATTTTTTTTTGTTCAAACCAATATTTTAAATTGTCTAATATCCATAAACGAATGCAAAATAAAAAAAAGCGTTGAGTTATATTAAAATAAAATTTATTCACAAAAGAAATTTCAACTGTTACAATTAGAATTACAAGAGTTCTCTTCTGAATCTTCATTCTGAAATGAAAGCAATTTTTAATTAGAAAAAATTTTAAATTTAAAAAAATAAATGTATGAATGTTTTGAAAGTAATCTAATTTTACAGAAAACTTTATATTGCCACAATTCAATTTTATTGATGTTAACATAGAATTACTTTCATCTTTTTGCTGACTAGAGACTCTTCTAACTTCTTCTGACGCTTGTTTTGAGATTTAAGCTGCTTTTCTTTTTCTTTACTTTTAAAAAGACTGGAAATAAAATATAAATAAAGTTTAAAAACATGCCTATAGGTATAACATATTACATAATTTCAATTTGTAATTTGTAATTTTTCTATGTATAATTATTCTTACAAAATATACATAATTCTTAATATTTTCTTACAAAAAAGTTTCACAAAATTTTTAAAAAAAAGTTCATACGCTATAACAAGGTGCGTAGCCAAATCCTTCAACAAAAATAAGCACCTTTTGAGTACGTTTTAAGTACTATATATATTAACAAAATGCAAAATAATTTTCAAAGATTTTACATGATCACGATAAAATAATCAGTTTCTCTTTTCTTGATTAAATTAACTATTATAAAATGATCAAAAGGTTTTTCGGGTCGGGTGAAAAATGAAACCTGAAATTGAAAATATCTTGCAAAATGCAGCAGAGTTGCACATGAAGGTGCAAGAATCTCAGACCGAACCCAGCTTAGTACACGCACATGTTATTTAATCAAACATGTAAAAGGATGGGCGCTTTGTCGTTGAATGAATTGTAAAAACATTGAATAGAACAATATAAAAAGTACGTTTTCGTATAATAAGTGGTGAAAATTGACGTGGTAAAGAAAAAAAATCTAATTTTCGAAAAGGGAAAATTAAGCACTTTTTAAAAACACTCAATGAAAAAAGCACCTTTAAGGGCTTTTAAAAAAGGAAAATCCAAAATAAGCACCTTTAAGCACTTTTTAAAAACTCTACGCACCATGCATAACCAAGAATAAAAAAATCCAAGCACTGATTAACATTTCTGAAACATCTTACTGTGTTCCATTTAGTCATGGAAGTAAGATGGTCACTTTACAATAAAGTGACCATCAGTATGATGGTGGCAATGAAGCACTGGTGGTGTAGTTGGTTAAGCCATCACTCATACTGGAGTGGGGAAATGGGGGCCATGAGTTCAATTCAGGTCACTGACAAAAACAACCGGCACGTGCACGCAGCAAAGTGCACTTAATATCTTCTTGATTGTGGTGAGGAAGTTTAGAGAAAGGAGTAGCAGCTCAGGCGCTGTCGGAACTGGGAAAAAACTTACCTGATATTCTGATCATAGGAGTTAAAAGATAGAGCCTTGAAAAATAGTGCTTGGCCATGGTCAGGTACTGTGTGGTAATGTGGTTAGTATTGCCCACACTACAGCCTTTATTTCCCAAACAGGGTGGTACTCAAATACCCTGGTACAACAATGTGCAAAGTTGAGTTGGCCTTAGGAAATGGAACCCGAAAACTTCTAAATGGCAAATGAGCGCTTTAATCACTGTGTGATTGCTTTCCTAATTTATTATAATTAATATCGGTTATTTATGAGCTAAAGTATGCAAAAATATGCAGTGTTCTCCCTGAGCGTTCTGGCCTTTTTGTAAAAATAGGCTGCCATCCCTTAAAAACGCTATCTTTTTATTTATTTTTCAGAAATTTTTTTTTAAATAGCTAATTATTAGCTTTAATTATATAGCTAAAGACCGCATAAGATATTCACATCTTTTATTTGGGAGGATATGGATGAATTTTTTAATGATTTTAAGTTTTACCATTTGATTTATTTTGATAAATACCTTTTAATTTAAAAATGCATCTTTAAAGTTGCTCATCAAATAATCCATTTTTTTTAAGTTTACTTTTTTTTGAAGAAAATTTATACGCAGAGATTGTCATTAACTTGACTTTAATTATTTTTCAAAAGCTTCAACTTTTTCTGTTATTTTGATAATGAGAGAGAACTATTTTGTGAACTATACACATAAAATATTACAAAAGGGTAATTTTAAAATTGAGGATCAAATTCAGTTATTATGTACATAATACTATTACATATTTTGATAAATTATAACGGTGTTAGGTAAGTACCCTTTTAAAACTGAAAGTGCCCTTTACTACAAATAAGCACCCTGTCCTTTTGGAATTCCTAGGTTGAACTCTGAATATGTATTTCTATATATTTGTGATACAACTTTACAAAAACACCTCTAAAAATAAAATTAGTTTTGCATAAAATTGTGTCATCGTTTTTCTTTATTTAATATCAAATACTTATGAGGAAAAGCACCAAATATATATACAGTGAACTCTCGCTACTACGATATCCGATACAACAATAACTCCCTCTATTACGATAATGTTCTGTGGTCCCGCCAAACTAGCATATGGATTAATGTTATCCTCCTCTCAATATAACGATATTTTCTGAAGCAGTAAACCTCTGTAAAACGATTTTTTTTTTTCAAATTTCAACATTATTTTCTACATTTTTTTATTGGTTTTCAAATAATGTAAAAAGCCTTTTTGTCATCTTTTGCCATTTTTTTCATCTTTTCTGATAAAAGGGTCACTGCTGGTTATGATCTTTCACCCCACTGTTATTTCTTTTCACATCAGAGAATGGCTTTTGTATTCAAACTTCATTCCCCCGTTGAGGTACTTAGTTGAGGACCCGTTGAGTTAGCACTGTTGAGGTACTTAGACCACCCTAAGCGCTTCATGTTTTGGAAATTGCCTCCCTCAGTTCTTAAGAAATCACCCTTTCATTTCCTTCATGTTAAAAGCTGATCATGAGTCATAAATGACCACACACATCACAGTAACACCTGAGACCCTGAGAAGGTACTGTTTCTGTAGAAGGTGGGTGGAGCACGTTTATTGAAATTGAATAGGAGAAAAAAATGTTCACTGACCATTGGTCATCGTTCATCACTCACAATTTTCGCAGGAGTTAGTGATGAAGAGATTCTCTCTGAAATTACAGATGAAATGGAAAATAATGATGAGGAAGAAGATGGTGATGATGATCCATGTGAATCACAGTCTGTATTGTCACCCCATGAAGCTCTTCAATCCGTAAAATCTCTAAAGACATTTTTCTCAAGTCTTCCATTCACAAATGAAAATCATTTTCGGACATTAGACTTAATGCATACTTTGTTAGTTGACTTAACAGTCAGAAAAATGAATAAGCAAAGAAAAATATCTGATTTTTCTCAATAAAAGTGTTTTTTTAAGGCAAGTTTAGAATCTTATTTTCTGTATTTATATCCATTGTTTTTAATGCTTAACTGTAATAAACACTTTGCAAATTAATTTTTTCGATAATATGTCAATATATTTATAGTTAATGAATATATAACATTAAATTTCAAAAAATCTCATTGTGACCCAGAATTATATGGGCCCTCGATATAACAATATATCCCTCTACAACAATATTCTTATTTGGTCCGCAAAATATTGTTGTAGCGAGGTTTTACTGTATATATATATGTTTTATCATGATTGAAGATTTAACTTAAATAGTGTTTTTATGAAGAATACTTCTTTTGGTGAAAATGCTGTGTTGTGATTTTTAAACAAAAGACTTTTGAAACTGAAAAAACTGCACTGTCAAAAAAAAAAAAAAATTGTTGAAAATGAAAATCGTAAAATTGCTGATAATGCTACTACAGATTTTTGATTGTGCTAAAATTTTTACAGTGAGAACATATGTAAATGTTATATAATTTATATTACTTTTATATATTGTTACCATTACAAATTTGGTTATTTTATTTGTACTTCTACCATAGGGAAGATTTTGCAAATGGATAATTTCAAAATTTTGGGATTCTAACTAAACATTTTTGGCGAGGGGGGATGTAACATAAAAAGCTTCTATTAATCTTTTTACGTTAGTTTCTTTGCTATAAAACAACTCTTACTTTATTACTAATTAATTATTCTAAACGAAATACTTTCTCACACTTTTAAAAGCCACATCCTGTTCTTAAATCTATTTTTGGCTCAAGTATGCATTTAATTAAGAGCAGGACATTTTTCCCTTTGCTCTTGTGTGGGAAACGTTCGATCTATCTCATAAACCAATAGCAACTACTAAGATTTCCCTCTTTCCCTAAATTAAGACATTTTACGGATTTTACTTTGCAAGATTTTCCCTAACATATAACCAAGGAGCGCAACTTTTCATGTGCACTTTCACTCAATCTCATGACTGCTCTTGTCTAATAATTAATAAATAAATTTTGTACCCTCCTTCCCGACCTATGACCTGTTTTAATCCTTCCACTCGGCAACGACGTTATATATATATATATATATATATATATATATATATATATATATATATATATATATATATATATATATATATATATATATATATATATATATATATATATATATATATATATATATATATATATATATATATATATATATATATATATATATATATATATATATATATATATATATATATATATATATAAGTTCAAAATGAGTGCTGTTTACTTGCAGCTTAAGCGCAATAAATGTTACTTATTGTTTTTCTTAACTTTCTTAGTGTTTTCTTGTATTTATTTATTTATTATATATATATATATATATATATAAAAAATTTACAAATAAATTTGTGTTATAATTTTACAAAAATATCTCTAAATATAAAATTAGTATTGCATAAAGTTTACCACAGAAGTTTGAAAAATGTAGACTAATACTTAAGCAATTCAGTGTTGCACTCTCAATTAGAAAATTAACTAAAAGTGTTTCCTCCTCCAACGAAGATACTAATGTTTTCAATGGATTATACAGTTTATGAACTACGACTAAAATACTTTGCTTGTACACATACTAGTGAAATTAATTTTTTAATGAAAGGAAAAAAAGTGCTATACATATTACCTGCTAGTAGTTTTTACAAATAAGTTTTACAGTAAAACTTATTAACAGAAATGCCTCATATACATTTTATATAATATTAAATACTTTCTCAAGGTTACATAAGTTCACACCATTTGATGTAATGTTATTTTGATGTGATATATAATCATTCTTTTTGGCTAAATGTTGCAAGACAAACAATTATGAAGTTATTTCTGAGTAAATATACCATGAAAACTACACACAGATAAAAGATATGGTGCCAATCAGTAAGTCTGAGCATTTGATTGTCATTCTTATCAACTTTATTCTATCCTTATTTAATTGTTTTTTTTCTTTCAAAAACTAGATACATTTTAAAAGATGTGAGGCAACATAAAATTTATAATTCAAAAATATAATAAACAGAAACATGTAATTTAATTAAAGCAATTAAAAGAACTAAACTTTTTAGAATGTATTTTTAATTCAAAATTTACTCTAGTATTTAAATTTGTCCCACAGTATGGTACACCCAACCATGGCCAAACCTCTTCTAGTCCCATTTTTCAGGTCTCTAATTTTTAACAGTCATGGTAGGAATACCATGCAATTTTGACTGATTATCCTTTTTCCAAACTTCCACCACAACCAAACAGAAGACTTTCAGCCACAACAGATTTAATAAGTCTCTTGCTGTGTATGTGCATCCACTGTCAGGAACGAGCTCTTCGCGAGCAGCGTGAATGAGTCCTTAATTGACTGTCACACCAAAGCGACATAAACAGCATGATAAAATTCTTGACATCAATTATTATTAGGGAATTTAAGAGAGATATACAGTAAAACTTTCGAAAAACAGACTCTTGCGGAACTGTGTCTATGTGACCAATATTAAGAGATGGACGCTATTTGGAATTATAAATGAATTGGTAGTTCAAAAATTACAAGTAGTGTCAAATGGCAAAAAGACATCATGCATTTAATTTTTAACACAGCCAAATAGGGTAGTTAACTTTTGTGCGTTTATACCTTTTTTATATCCAAAACAAAAAAAATTTTATACCTCAATGTAAGAAATGTTTGCTTACAATTATTACTCATATTTCAATTATTCATTTACTAAAGTTCTTATTCAGACATCCACTCTTCCAGTGTCTAGAAGGTGAAAAAAGAAATCACTCAAATATTGGTCGGCACACGCACACATTGTTTCTTTCACGCAAATGCTGGCAATTTCTACAGACTACTTAAATTAAAATTTGACCAATGACACATAAAGTGCTACCTTTCATAGTGTACGTTAAAACAAGATTATTGTGATTAATGCAGACCACTCATTAAAGATGCAGATTATCTTTAGTGGGTGCAATTGAACTGCCAAATTTATGACTGACTTCTGTATGAATACCTAAAAATTTCAACAAAACAAAATCCCTGTGGTTCATCCTTGAAAGTTGCAGATTACCTTCAGCGGGGGCAATTGAACTGCCAAATTTATGATTGACTATTGTATTGTATGAATGCCTCAAAACTATTAGCAAAGACTTCAATGCCATGACAGATGGGAGAAAATATATTTATATATTTAATAAAGATCAGTTTAAGTGGCTATAGTTCAGAAATCGCTGTTTAGGGATACCCCATAATGTAAAACCTATGGAAGACATTTGTTTAGAGGTGGTCGTTAAGGGAGGTTTTACCGTGTCATTTTATTTACTGTATCTTCTCATAAACTAGAGACATAGCTTAAATAGAGTCCCACTAACAAGTGGATTAAAGTGTTAAGAATTTGTGTGATATTATAACTATCATACCTGGTAGTTGCTCTGCATTTTGGGCCCCAGTTAGGAGTGGGGTTAATTTGGAATCGGAGAAGATGATTGCTTCGAGATTCAGGATCAGCATCTGGATGAGTTTCAAATGAAACTTGGGTTCTGTAAAACATTAATTCTAATGTTGAAAACATTTCAAATACTACAAATAGAGATAAGTATATTTAATAGAGAATATTCATTAGCAGTTTCAGAATTGCGTCTGCATAAAATCAATACTCAATCAAAGTAATCAGTTTTTTTAAAAGAGTCAGAAAATGAAAATCTTAACAGACAGAAATCTTAATCTTACAAAATAAAAATCTTTAATTTATGTAACTTTTTTTTTGATGTATGGTTTGTTTAAAAGTATAAAATAAATCTTAAGAGTAAAATCTATTACTTGAAAACATTTTAACTTATAAATATAGCAAACACTTGATTTAATAAATTGATTATTTTGTAAAAGAAGTTTCAATTCCTAAAAATTCACTTATGAAATCTAGTTTTAAATTACATCTTAATATAAAAATTAAAACCATAACATGAATTATTAACTACACAATTTTTCCTTAGTATACATAATTTTTTTTAAAAAATACAGAATTAAGATAAATCCTTATATCAATTATAAATAAATATGAGACTAACATTTTTACATTAAATAATAAACAAAATTTTTTTTTAATATTATCTATAAAAAAAAATTAAAAAGAACAAGAAAAGAGAGTAGTTTAAAGTTTAATACAGGTAATATTGATTTAAAAAAATGCATTTACTTTGAATCATTAGCCATTATTGTTTTTGATGGTTCCAGCTCAAATGTTTTTTTGCCAGGATGTAATTTTGCCTGAAAATGAAAAACAAAATTGAAAAAAACAAAACTCCATCAATATTATGATTTTATACATTAACAGTTTCATCTTTTAACATAGTTTCGAATTATAATCATTGAACAAAAATGTTATTTAGCTTATTCATATTGTCATTCAAAAAATTATTCATTTCTTACAACCTTTTTACGAAGTCATAAAGTTTTGAGAAACATATTTCGATTTTAGCAAAAATTAAACATAAATGCGTAACAAGACAACTAAGGTGTCATATCTCAGTTAAAATTTAGGACAATGCACTTTTTAATTTAAATTAATAGCAAAGCATCTTTATGAATTATCTGTAACCACCTGCAACTAACATAATTTGAATATATATGCATATATAGCAAAAAATAATAAATTGAAAGAATCAATTACTGAGAAAAGTTGACAATGAGGAAGCAAAGCAGTAATATTTACTTCTTTACACTATTTTTTATTTATATTTACTGGTTCAAAGACACACATTATATATATATACATACATGAAAATTATTTTTGATAAACCTTTTTTTTTCAGAGTGGAAATTAAATTATTCATTATTTACATATACAGAAGAGCCTTGATTTTTCTCTTGAGTCCATTTGTTTAAAACGAGGGATACGGAAAAACGACGAATTCGAGTCAATGCAAGATATCAAATAATGACTTGAAAAGTATTGAAGAAGCATAGGATGTGAAATCTAATCAGTTTACAATAAGTATAAAATCTTTAATTGAAGAAATCTGTATTTAATGCAAAATTTTTCATGATGCAAAAGAAAGATGAATAAAAACCTTTTTTTATTTAAAAATTTTGATTTCAAAACACACTGTTTTCTTCTCAGTACAAACAATAAACGTACAACATTCATAACACATTTCTGTTCATTTTACGCAAGCTCACATAAATACAGAAAATTCATCATTGTTTTAAAGCTTCATGGCCTTCCACAAATGTTGGCAGCGGTTTTGTAATTTTTATTGGCATCACTTTGCACTTTTTCAACTTTAGCAACCATTTCTTTAACCCACAACAACACAAGTGTCAACATTTTCCTTAGTTGATACGGAAACATAAAACCTGTTGTTTGAGGCATTTTCCATCAATTCAACATTCAATTTACGTTTTTAATTGACTATAACTAATCCTCTCTTTCTTCTTCATCATTAGCATTAGAAGTTACTGAGTTTCTTCTGGAAACAAAAGAACATCAATACATTTTTTAATGTTGAATTTTCAAATGATAGAGCCAAGAAATCTGCTAATTCCAAAAACGATCTAAGCAGGTTATTAAAATTACAGGAATAGCATTTGTTACAGGACTATTAAAACAAGACAATACGAATGGAAAAAACAAACGATGTGGGAACAATGGATCGAGGTTCAAATGTACAAGTTTCTACTTTTAATTTCAAAAGAGCAGTTTTGAATTGTCAGGATTAAAGTATGACACCAGACAATTGTATTGTTGCATTAAAAAAAAACTTAGTTTTAAAAAATTAATTATTAAAAATAAACCAAAATTTAAACTGAACAACTAACATTGTAACTGAAATTGCCATTCAAACTTTTTAAGAGGGGAAAAAACAGAATAATAGCATTGTTTAAACATATATAGAAAATACTTTAAGTATAAATGTTAACTGTGATATAAATCAATCTAATTAAGAAACTAAAATAGGATATCTAATCAATGAACAATAATACAAATGGCCATAGTATTACAATAAATTCAATTTGAAAACTAAAAGCATAAATATATTTAACTTCTCGTATAACTAAAATAGACAAACCCAGGATTTGAAGATATCCCATATTACTTCTTGAGGAGCATTTGTTTTTATTGAAGTTGGTGAACAATGGGATATTGAAACTTTGTAACCAGCATGAAGAATAGCAGATCTAAAAGCATAAATAAAGTTTAGCTAAATTTTAAATTTTCTTTAATTTTTAATTATATGAAATCAAATGACCAAAACATATTTATCAGAAACTATTAGCAAAATATTTAAAATAAAATCCTTAAATACTTTAAGATTCTTTATACTAACACTTCTTTCTCAACTTATTATCCAACATTTACTAAGATTATACACTGTAAAAAAAGACCAGAATTACAAAACTGTATACATTATGTATTAAATTAATAAACTCTTCTGCAAATAAACCAGGTTCTAAAATATTGGGAAACATGCAAAGTATTCAATCCAAATTAATATGTTTCTACACTAGGTGCTAGGCGAAAATCAAAGCAAAAATCATTTCATGTCTTGCAAAGTATTGCTGGAATTAGTTTCAGTCATTATTTAAAATTTTAAGTGACTGATATCAGAAATTTTTTTCCTTTAATTCTGTAAGTAAAAGAAAATATAAAGCAAATTTAGGAGATTTTGCAACTGGCTAGTAATAGCACTTTTAACGGTGGACACTTTTTAAAACACGTGGCCTCTTTTTCAATTGAAAATTTTAAACAATTAAAAAACTTAACATTAAGAAGGTATTGCATTTCTAAAGTGAGATAATTATATAATATATAAAAACTTAATACAAGAAGCAATTGTGAAATAAAGTAATTTTCCGAATATTATAAAAGATTCATAATAGTTTATAAAAAAAGTGGCAACTGGAAACATTTTTTTATCACTATTTGTTATATTTTCTTGTCCTGTGATGAGTGAAATTTAACTCATACCATTTTACAAAAATGAACTATGTTATCTATGTTTCACTAAATTACTAGAAAAAAAGTAAACAACAATGAAAATCTACATAAATTTCAAAAAAACACATTTATCAATGTTGGGTGTATAAATATAAAGGCATGTAAAGGTATTATATATTTTTTAAACACCATAAAAACCCTATTTTGTTCCTGATTCTCACTATATTGACATCAGTGTTCAGTATTATTTAATGTAGCAAATCACCCTGGGAAGAAATACAGCTACACAGCACACCGTAGAAGAAATCATACACTTTACCATGAAAATAATTAATCTATTTGGACTCCATTTTGCTTAATACATGGGATTTATAATCATCAAAATCGACCTACATCAATTAAAAACCGTTGCTTAATTAAGAAATTCAAGTCAAATAGTAATAATAAATAATCCCAATATAATGTAATGACTTTATTCTGGGTGATTAAGAATTGGTGAAATAAATGCAAATTAAAGTTGAAAAATGGTTAAAAAATAAACAACAACAAAAAAATTGAGAGGCAATAATTTACATGGAAGCACTTTTAATTGTTGCAAAATTGCACAGGCCCGAAACTTATGATCTTTGAAGAAGCTTAATAATAATTTTTTAGGTTTTAAATCAATAAGAAAAACTTAATTGAATTTAAAAGAAATATCACATAAAAATAATTATTATGCAAACTTAGTAAAAGCAGATAACATAACTATAGTATTATAGTACATATAAACACATGTTAGGGCGTGTGTAAAAAACAACAACATAATATGGAAGATATTTTAATACAAACCTCATCTGAATATTTGTAGGAGATATCACATGCAAGACACTTGATAAGCGTTCTATTCTATGGAAAAGTGGACAGTCATCCAATTCCTTTAATAATAAAATTAATATGTTTAAAAAAAAAAAAAAACAGATTTTTTTTAAAAAAAAATGCACTCTTAGCTTTCTAAGAGAGATTAAATATAATTATTAAATAATCATCTATGGCAAAGAAAAGATACTAAAAAATCATCAACTATTAACTACGTCAATAATAAACATATTTTTAAAGTATGAAAACAAAAAATGTTTTATTCTGAAATACATTATATCTCTTAATACTACCACAGATGATTTAATTGTTACCTCTAATATAACATTCAAAACTCCTAACATGCGCTTGGATGTTTTGTAAAGCTCAGCTTCTTCCTTAACAGTCTCCACAGTTTTTTCAATAAAATCTTTGTTATGCAGATTTTTAGACCAAATAGGACCACAAACCTGTCAAGAAATAAAACATTTTTACCTTAAAAAATTTATTTTTATTAAAAATAGGTACTTTTCAATTAACCCAGCACAAGCTTTTTAAAACATTATGTTGCCAAAAAATGTAGACCTACTCCAAAGTTTAAATTCTTTTTTTTTACTATTTTTATTTTGTGATTTTTTAAAACATTGAAAAAGAAGACATTCACAAAAATTTAAATAAAATAACAAAAATTAATTTTTCTTTTTAAAAAAATACTGAATTTCCTTATGTCTGGTTAATTAAAAAATACCAAATATTACGTAACTTTATATTTTCAAAACAAAATATACTAGTTTTCCTAAATAAAAAGAACATGCTAAGGTTAGTGAAGTAGATGGTTCCAAAGTAACTTGATATTTCATTTGACCTTTTCTCGCTTTTCAACAAAAGTGATTAGAATTAAATTATAAATACTCAAAACCTGTTATTTTTCTTTCAAGTA
Organism: Parasteatoda tepidariorum; assembly: GCF_982258835.1. NCBI lineage: Eukaryota > Metazoa > Arthropoda > Arachnida > Araneae > Theridiidae > Parasteatoda > Parasteatoda tepidariorum. The sequence goes on from NC_141759.1 coordinate 57,453,592, forward strand.
GGCTGAATATGCCAATAAACTAATCTTATGCACTCGACTTTACAGTGACAGAATAAAGGTTTAACTGTAAAAATAATTACTAGTTTTAAACATATCTTTAAAAAATGCGCGAAAATATAAAACTCACCTTAAACGAATGACCACAATTCATACATTTTGAGTCAACAGGAGGACCAGTACCAGGTGAATACTTTTGACTAAAAAAAAAAAACAATATAAATATCGGAAGAAAACTAGTAAATCTAATACTTCGAGAAAAATATTAAAAATATCCATAAAATATTTAAGATAACAATTTTTAAAAAAATCCAGATTCATAAATTAGCTTTAAAAAATATTAATCACATATAAATAAACAGTATCACTTTTAATGAAAAGTTCACAGAATGTTAAACAAGTTTTAATACAATGTTAAAACTTTAATGAGTTTAATTTAACACAATCACTAGTTTAAACATCAATGAGGATAAAAGTCAATTTCATTTCAACCTCACCTTCTTATCACATAAACACTTCTCTTGAAATAACAGTTTTATCACAATAACAGTTTTATCAGTTAAATGTTATATGCTAGGAGTTTTTCTAGACAGTTTAATCTACATGCTGGGCAATTTAAAATTTAAAGTAATTCAGTTAAATTTTATTAAGAAATTCCAAATCCAAATTAATGTGGCTCAATTCAGAAAAAATATTTCAGTTAATAATGTCGAAAATTTATTAAAAAGGCAATACAATTATTTAATAATTACTAACGAATCATTATTTCATGAATATGTGAAAGATTCTTACAAGTAACATGAAAAAGTTTCCTAAATTATATAATGCGGATATTTTACTAGAAATTTTAAATCAAATCTAGTCATTTTAAATCAAAAAATTTTATTAATGGCAATAATAAAGCATGCATTTATATTCAACAAATATAAAATGATATTAATTTTTACAATAAATAACAAAACATTTTAAAGGAATAATATAAAGTCAAATTACTTTTCTCAAAAAATTACCATACGTATATATTGATTGATTTCTAGCAACTATGTGAAGTAAATATATTAGGACACAAAAAATGCAGTTACTTTCAGTTTCATAAAATGTAGTTAATATAAAGCTTTGTCCATTAGTCAGAAAACTCATTTACACATGCAAATAATGAAAGAAAACAAATAGTAAAGTGAAATTATTCATATTTTTAAAACGTTAAAAATTAATAACAGTCATACCCTTTCTCAGTTTTTAATTTTTTTCCAAGTGGTTGTAAATAGTATGATTCACATCCATTGCAAATATAAACCATAGAAAGCTTGCTAAAAGATAAGAGACAAAACATTTAATAAAACTATTGAAAATAATTAAAAACAAATTAAAAGTATACAACACAGTTCATAGACAATATAATAACTAAAAATTAATTTATAAAAATAATGCTGAACAAAACTTTGAAAATTAAAGTTAATGTAAGTACCCACACTATTTGATATATTGTAATAAATATTACTAAAAACTACATCAATTTTGAACAAAAATGATATATGTTAGAACCTTTACTTTAACATAAAAGAATATACAGTAAAATTACGTAGATTAAAATTATTTTTCAGCTTTTAAGATGCTTAAAAAAAACCCCCACCATTTTAATGACTTTAAGTGAATTAAACATAGAGTTAAAAAAAAAAAAAATTCTATAAAATATATTTTTAGTTTTACAAAGATACAAATTAAAAATAAGCATAACTTACCAAACACTATTTTTTACAGCAATCGGGCTAGTGAATATCCGAACAAACAATCTGACATAAAAATCTACACTGAGAGATAAGATTGGTTCGATATACCTTCCATATCTGTTTGCATGTGATTCAATAGCCTGCAGGACTATACGGAGTGCCTGTGAAATGTAACGGTTTCTTTAAGAGTTGCTTTTTTTTTTGAAAAAAAAAAAAGAAAATATGTTTGAAAAATCTATTTAAAAGTGTAATAGTATGAAAAATCTATATAAAAGTGTATTGTAAAGATTTTATAATTTTTATAAAGTATCCCTCTATATTGAAGTAGCTAAATCAGATAAAAATTATTGATAAAAATTTATGCATTTAATTTTTTTAAAAGAATAAATGTTAGAGTAAAAATCCATTTAAAGGGGAAACAGATTTTATATTTTTTTTTTTAAAAATCACACTTTATAAAACAAGTTAAATCAGATAAAGATTATTGATAAATATTTATACTTTTATGATTTTTTAACAAAACTTTTTCCTTCTCAAATACAGCAATTAATCAAAGTAATGAAAATTGTATGTATAAGAATGTGTGTAGAAGTAATATTAAAAGGAATAAAATTGCAACTGCAGGACATTGAACCTTAAAAACAGTGCAGTAAAACACAATAGTCCTAAATAAAAGAATAAGTACATTGAAAGAAATACCAGAACTATAAAATTATCCTAGTAAAAAATATTGAAATATATTTATCAACAAATAATAATTTCTCTTCTAAAAAATGAATTAAATAATGTGAAAGTAAATACTGTAACCCATTTTCCACTTTGTCCCCCTTGATAATTTTTATTTTAATTTAACTTTAATATTTTATAAATAATTATTGAGACCAATTTATAAGACTTAAGGATTACAAACTCAACATAAAGAAACCCTAACAAATATAAATATAAAATAGATCAGCACATAAATTAAGTCAATTCAAAATATGATATTCTCTGCAGAACAAAAACAGACCATTTCATGGCAGCTACCAATCTTAGCAGATACTGCTCCATACTTTGCATGACAAGCTTCTATACCATTACCACATAATATTGCCATATCAGTACAGGTTATCATTAAAAGACCTGTAACAAGGATATACATTTTTCAGACAAAATAAAGAAATGAAGTATGCATCATTTTTTTTAAATAACAAAGAATGAAAAGTAAAAAACTTTTATTAGTAATAAACTATAACTCTAATTAAAAAAATCCATAGAAATGTAATTTCCAATAAACATTTTAAAAAGGAAACAGTAATAATTAAATTTAATAATTTTATCTAATGAATGTTTAACCATATTTCTGCTCATAAACATAAATTCTTATTTTACTATCAGCTCAATAATTAAAAATGTTGCTAACTCTATTAGTTACCAGAATAAGAAGAAAATCTTCAAAATCTTAAAGTTACTAACTCAATACAATAAATAAACAACAGTAACATATTATTTAAAAAGCCTTTACTTTTTCATTACACCAATTTAAATAAAGAATATCTTCAATTATTTTTTAATAGAATAATTCATATTTAAATTATTAAATCTTTATAAAACTAAGACAGTAAATTAAGTAGTAACAACCTACAATACTGTCTTTATTTATCATTTTTTTTTTATTCATAGTGAGTTAAAATGAAAAATGCCACAAGTTCAATTTTAAAAGAATAGCTCAAATTTTTATTGAAATTTTAAATTTAAAATAACATGAAATTAAAAACAAAAGTTAATAACTTATGATATAAATCATTTGTCTCCTTTCTATTTTATATTCATTATGCATTTAAGTATAAATAAAAAAAGAATTAAAAATTTTATTAACTTATCTAAAATTTTAATAAGTAATATTTTCATAAACTTACAAAATGACACTTAAATAAATATTACTATAATACAAAGTACAGTATCTCTTTGGCATATTGGGCTTATCAGGGAAAAAGAAATTATGATACATTCAAAATTGCAAAAAAATGAAGACAAATGTAAAATAGCAAAACAATAACATACAAATATGTTACAACATCTTTGTGAATAAAGTTAGCAATAGAAATGTACTCTTAATTTTATTGCAACTTTATCTTATTATTATTCTAGCCAAGTTGATACGATGGGCAAAGTCTTCGCCTAATTCTACATGGACACAGTGTTTGATTACAAAACACTTTATTTGATGTTGCCTTAGTTGTTAAGAAGCTACATTAATGTAATGTATTCAGTGATTTCAGAGCCAAAATATTCACACAAAGTAGAGTGATGACAACCCTACTTAGTAAAATAATTGTTGTAAAATAATAAACAATGATTACAACCATCATTACAACTAATAACTAATGAAAAAGCACAATTTTTTCTAGCAAACGATCTTTTAAATGTTTGGCATTTCCGAATTACATTTCAGATCATCAATTTTACACTTTTGTGTTCACCTCAGTAGTTCACTAATTCCAATCGATGCTATCCTAGAATATTTTTCTCACTCTCATGTTCTCGAAGCTTATCTGAAGTTGCATTTTTCTCTATTAAATCTGTGCAAAAAAGTTGTCATTGCAGTGAATGAAAACTTATGAAGAAAAAAAAAGAGGGTGTTGGTAAGGTCGGAATAAATGCCTTCTTAACGAGATTTTGCGTAGGTAATGAAATTTATATTTTAGATTAGCAGAGCTCCAAGAAACTTTAGTCAGAACATAAAATATTGATTTGAGGAAATCCACGAATTTGCGGAAGAATAACATGCCTGATCTTTCGGAAGTGAGTCATGTTTAGAAGATTTTACATTTAATGCAGGAAAAGATACCAGTGCTTAAATCTGTATTTTATAACCATAAATTATTAAAATATTAAATGTAATATTTTCGCTTTTTTCACTTTTAATTTTCTTTTAATACAAAATAATGAAAAAAAGTATGAAAAATATGTTTAATAAAAATTCTGCAGGCAGGGGTTTGCTTAGAAGAAATTTGGGTCCGTTATGGACCCTTCACAAAATATCTTTTCATAAAAACAGACCCTTCACAAAATATTTTAACTTAAAAGCGGACCCTTCACAAAATAATTCATCTTTTAATCGAATCCTTCACAACTTTGTTTATCTTCATTATCGTTTTGTTATTCGAATAAACCCTTCCCAGGGGGGAAAAAAACTTATTCACATTATTATTATTTGCACAAATTCACAAAAGCAGGACTCTGGTTGAAAGAATGTGATTTAAAGCTTATTTTACATTCACAAATTACAAGTAATTTTTTCACAATTTTACAAAAACAGGACCTTTCACAAAATGTCTGGACAGACCCTTGGTCTGTCCAGACATAAGAGAAGGGTTAAAGGTCTGAATTAGAGAAGGGTTAAAGGAAGAATTAGAGAAGGGTTAAAGGTCAATGATATTTAAACCCCATTTCTACCTTCAAGAAACAGTAACCTATTCTTCTAGTGTCATGGTGTGAGGAGAATACATAGAAAATGCTAATCATCAATAATTTTATCTTAAGAAAAAAATTCTGTTTTCTGCGAATTCTTGGAAAGAACCATACATCCAAATATACAAATGAGCTTTCCTATTTATTTACCTCCATCGCTAGTGCACTGAACAGCAGCATCTAAGAATGGAGAAGCTGTTCCATATGGATCCAAGTCCACCACATCAAATCTGTCCTTCACATGACGATTTTTGTACATTAGCAAACTGTTGAAAAAATTTAGAAATATTAATAACAATATAAACTTTCAACACATTTTCTTTATTATGACATTGAAGGCAAATTATTTAAAAATACAACTAACACTATTTCATGTCTCACTATAGTAAGTTAATATACTATATACCTAGAATAGTAAGATATCCAATGAAAATATTTTGGATAGTATCTACTCCATAAGATATAGACACGCTTCAGAATTTTTGCATATTTCATTAGACTTTATAAAATATTCAAAAACTAAAGTCCTACAGTGTGGATAATTTAAAATCGTTAGTATAATACATCATTTTCAAATAAAATTCAATTTATTTCTGTTTTTCTAGTTTTTTCCAACAATATTAAAATTTTCAAAAGTTAAATAGGAAAAAGTGCTTGCAAAAATTTATTATTTAGCAGTTGGTCTATTCAAAAACTTCTGTTTTAATCACACATTACTAAATTCATAAAGATTTTATGTGTGTATAATTTGGACATAATTCAAAACAAATGTCCAAAGGGGATATTGATGATGAAAAATTGAAAAGGGTTCTTGAAATGGATGATCTATCAATAAGACTTGAGTATGCTACATGCAAGGCATTTGTAAAGCAATCTTTGGTTTATGATATAATCAACATCTGAAATTGAGGGATAAATTCAGAGAAGTTTGAAGAATTATCATTGAAAAGACTAGAAACATGTAAAAATAAATTCTAGAGATATTGAAAAAGTAGAAACATGAGAGAAAAAAAGTATTATGCAAAGTTACATCTTTTAATTTGAGTTTAATCCTAAGACAAGATTACTACAGTAAAAATTAAATTTAGAGCAAACACCTGAAGGAAGGGGTGACATAGTATCTTTCATATATGATATAGGGTTAGTGATTTGGTTATTTTTGTTGACAAGTGGGTAGGAAGAGTTCAAAATAGCCAAAAATATTTTTATGTGATATTTGAACAGCCCTTAAAGTCATTTATAAAAATGGTTGAAACAATTTTGCCTTACATGGAAAAGAAATATTCAATACTCAATTACTTTTTTAAATTATTCATTCAGTTTCTCTTAAAATTTAAATATTTATTTTTTGAAGGAAAAAAAAACTTTGCTAATTATAAATGCAATCCCTAATTGCTTTCCTTCAGGGTTGGCATGATTTAAATAATTTGATATAAATAATGATTAAAATCGCAATTTAAATTACTTGATTTTTTTTTAAAGTATTTTAAAACTAGAATTTTTTTTTGACCCAATTGATTTTTTTTAAAGAATCATTATGTAAAAAATATATTTATAAATATATTCTTTAGGGTGTGATTCTTGTTAAAGTCTGACTTCATTGATAATGAAGGTAATATCGAAAGAAAAAATGAAAGGGCAAATTATTATATTTAAAATTAAACTAATAAATAAATAAAATTAGAGACTAAAAGTAACTGTTAAATTATAATTTTTCATTGGTTGTATGTAAAATAATTTGCTGATAATAAACATATTTCAATTAAACTCATTCAGTTTTAGGTTTATTTGAATACTTTATGTACTTTTAAACGATATTAAACACATACTTAGTGTTTGCTAATATTAAAAAAAAAAGACTTGTTCTGCCGAGAGAAACTTATATCATTTATTTTTAAGGATTCTGATCTAAACTAATTTACTCTTCATTGGATATCTAACAGACAAATTACCTCTCTGTCTTTAAAATTTTAGTATGTTTAGCTTAAAAAAAATTTGATTTTGCTTATTCAGAGATTAATTTGTAACAATTAAAAAATATCAACTATTTTAACTATATTATTAAATTTTAAATAATATTAAGAATAGTTAATATATTTTATCGGATGATTTGGCTGGTTAATATATAGTATATATATGATTTAAATTTTTAAAAAAATCTAATTTAAATCAAACAAATCTCATTTTCTTACCTTTTAAAAAGAAACATGAATTTCACCAACCCTTTTTTTCTCACATTTTGCAATTTATGACAGAAAAAAAAACATTTATTTCTTTTTTAACTTTAAAAGATATTACTTACGATGCATCTTCATTAATTGATTGAACAATATCTTCAACATGATTGTGTTTGATATTTCTTTCAATGCTAGCAAAGGCCTGCCTATCTCGATCATTAGCAATAATTTGCTCTAAATTTGGCACTTCTTTGGCAAAGCGTATGGATCTCAACCCAGAAGCTGCTAAAGCTTCTAATACTTTAAGTTTTGGCTGAAAAATGATAAATCTGAGTTAAAATAAATAAATATACAAAATTAAAGTAAAGAAAAGAGTAAATCAATAGCAAATTGTTTATTAAATTACCATCAAATTTTTTTATCCTTAGTACATATTTATATTTCAAGTTAAAAATAGTTTAAAATATGAATGATTGCAAAAAAGATAACAGAGTTTTTTTGAATCACACCTAGTATATTCAAAATTTGAAAATATAGTCATAAGCTTTGTACATGAAAAATAAAAGATAAACATCTCTAAAACAACTTTAAAATTTACTTTAGGTTAAAAACTATTCATAAATAAAGTAAAAATGTGAATAGCCTTCACATGTATTTGAATCAAATGTTAAAATTATAGAAAAGGGAAGAAATTAAAAAATCTTAATTAAAAATATTATTTTAATAATTAAAATTATAAATTATAATAGTTTAACACTCTGAGTACTTAATTCCAATTTTTTGCAGCTGATATTTTAGAGTCAGTTACAGCTAGTATTTTACACACCTTAAATATTGTTGCAGTAAGGCAAATTCCATAATCATAAAATTTGCAATGAGCTTCTTGGATAAATAGCACTAGTCAAAATCTGCTTCACAATGCATAACTTATGTGATATTACCTATACAAGTTGACTGTCAGGACTAGGACTGGGCGATATAAGAAATTTTATATCGTGATGCATCGTCAGTTTTGCATCGCAATATAGCGATGTATCGCGATACAGTATTTTTGAAATTCATTTACTTGTAAGGCGCAGAAAGTCAGATTTCTATCAAAACTTCATACTCAGATTGATTTAAATCAATTTATGAATTTGATGTACATGTTTTGCTTAAGAAAGATATTAATGTTATATTTTCTAAAAATGATCGCGCAAATAACGAAAGATTTCTTAGTTTAAAGATAAATAATGAAAAAATAAATGAAATTGAAATTTATCAATATATTTACCTAACAATATAGAAAGAATATTTAAAAAATAAGTTTGTTAAAAATTATTCGTATGCTTAAAACAAAGTGCTAAAAAAATTTAAAAAAAAAAAAAAAAAAAAACACTATTTTTAATCATTATTATTTAACATAAATAATAAAGTTAAACTGAATAATTACCGAATTCTGATCGAAAAAACAAAGTAAGATTTAATTTCTTAAAAATAAAAACAAAAGAATTATGATATTCGATAATATATTCCACTGACAATATTGAAAGAAAATTAAGAAACACGATTATACTCTTTTATAAAAGGAAGTGCTAAATGATTTTAAAAAAAGAAGTCGCAATCGCAAATATTACTAATTTTGTTGAATAAACAAAGTTGATTGACTTATGTCTAAATCCAAAAGAGGAAAAATGAGTTTTGTTATAATTTTATTTATAAAAATGAAAACAACTAAAGATTTATAAATTTAAAATCAGTAATAAAAACCCATTAAATTATTATTTTATCCAAAAAGTTTTTAATAAATTAAAATAAAGTAAAAAATAGCCTAACAAATTTAATTACTTTTTAATTTAACTCTTTATGGGCACCTTAAATTAGATTTCCGTTTATAATAAATTCAATAATGTAAAATAATACTTAAACATATAATATCAAAATTAATCTTCACATTTAAAAATAAAAAAGAAAGTTTTGTTTAAAAAAAAATTACTTAATTAATTAAGAAACAAGCGATCACAAAGTCAGTCCCACTGAAAATAATCTACAAGAAACGATTTTAAGTCGCGACAAAGAGGAAAAAAAAAACTAAGAGGTGCGGAAACAAACAAGCGAGATCACGATACATGTTCTCAAAACTGATTCTGATTCTACCGCTCATCAATCAAGGCCGTTTCAATATAACGATACGTACATCGTCTTCCCCAGCGCGAGTTGGCATCCTTGCGTGTCTTGTATCACTATATCGTACATCGCTATATCGTTCGTCTTCGTTACTCGACGGCTTAAATCAGATTTCTGATGCATCGCCTGGAACGAAAGTCGCTGTATCGGTCTGCCGATACAGGCGTTAAATCGATATGTCGCGATATATCGATTTATAGCCCAGTCCTAGTCAGGACTGTTAAAAATAAAATCTAGCTGACAAGAGCGAGAAAACTAATGAAGCATGCAACGCCAATATCAAAAATTTCACAAGCGAATTTTATATATTTTTTTACATTTATTTTAGAACAGAACGAGACTGGCTTTTGCTTGAAGAGGCTGAAATTGGTTGTAGATGTGTCTTTTCTATTTTTCAATTGCACTAAATCACATTTTCAATTAATTCATTGGTAATTCTGCTAGTCTAGACCTAGACCACTCAGCTATTCCCTGAGACTGACAAAAAATAAATAGCTTGAGAGGGTAAAAAATTAAAATTATGGGTGTATTTGACTGTATTTCCAACTCTCGGACTATTGATGTCAGTATTTAGCTACAGATGAAGATGATGAATTCTGAAAGCAAAGAAAGTAATCAACAAGCTAAATAAAAATTTTCAAATGCAAATGCTCCAACTTACACACTCCACATCTCCGGTGAACTTTCTAGATTTAATCCTATCTTCTTTGACATAACTGCCATCACACGAGAACTGTTTTAAAATTGCAATGCTAAAAAAAACAATTAGAAATAATTTAATAAAACTCCGATTTAAATAATAACAATTCATATACACCGTAAAAAATATTATCTATGGAAGTTTACCAAAAATAATGTAATGCTTGAAACTTAAATGGGAATGTTTCCATGTCGTAATCTACAGCCGAATAATTGACAAGCTTAGTTCACTTCCGGCAGCGGTCCACAAGAAAATAAAAAAGCATCACAGATGGGGACCAACTCATAGCCACCCCCAGGAGAACCACTATCTGTTTTTTTAAAATTGTTAATTAAAGAATCAATTTTGCAATTGCAGTTGGTTCAACAAATCATGATACAGAAAGAATTCAACTTAAATTAATACACAATTTGAAAAGGTAAAATATGTATATATGGGGAGGATTTCCGTAACATGATCTATGGCAGAATTATTGTCAAGGTATGGCAATAAATTTCTTAAAAATCACAGAAGGGGCCCAACTCGAAACCATCTAACCTCTACTTGTATAAGTTTCTTTTAAAAAAACAAACTTGCACGTTTAAAATTTATTTGGCGCCTTGGCGATTGTAGTTGGCAAACAAATCACAAGACGACATCTCTAAATCTCTAAAAGGGGGTATTTCCGTACCGAAATCTGTCCTTCCAACAACGATCACCAAGGTGCCAAACAGATTTTAAATTTTCAAATTCCAAAAAAAAAAATAAATAAATGCGTAGATGTTTGCCCGGAGTGGCTACGAGTTATTCCCTTCGAATTGGTAATTTTCTGTGTTTTTTTTTTTTTTTTTTTAGTTTCTCGCAGGCCGCTGTCCAAAAGTCACCAAAACTTAAGAGTATATTATGCCACAGATCACGATACGGAAATACTCCTTAACACATGTAACATGACTACATTAAAACATAATTACAAATTTATGCTCATATGAAAATCGCTAGTATTTATGATTAATTAAACAAGAGGTTAATCATTAAAAGACAATAAAAGAACAATGAAATAATATATTTACCTTAAATCTCTATTAAACTCTTGAACTGGATTGTAAAAAACATCATGAGAACTCGGAAAAAGAACTTCAGCTTGGCCTTCAGCAACCACAGTGTAAGGTGTTTTGTCAATATAAATTAATTTTTCAAGCGATTCATCGGTTGATAAATGTTCCTCACTACATGAGTTCATGATTTGTTGACGATTAATATTTTTATACTTTCTTAAATAGGCACGCAAAATTCGCGAAAACATAAACACGATGTGCTTGTCTTCTCTTTATTTACAATTTGATTGATATATTGATTGTAAAATTGATATTGGACTCTAATTCTTGATTTAAACTGAGTAATATTTATTAGCTTGTAGCTTGTTACATTGTTTTTTAAAAACAGAAGATATTCTGATTTATGGAGCATTCTCATTGCAGACAATTTGCATATGCGGCTGTGCGTCAAGCTGATTAACGTCCACCAATCGCTGTAGACAGATGCGTTTAGTGAGTTTGTCGAGGGAGAATGTATTTTACCTATTCGCGAAAGCAACGCTTGAAACTGCCATCTGGGGAAGGAACCGGTTCCATGTCTTGACCCTCACCCTTTCCACTTTCTCCCTTCTTAGTTCCCAACATTTGAAATTTTAATAGTTGTTGTTTATTTCATGCTATGTATTTTAATAACAATAAACTGGCAAGTATTAACAACGCAATATTAAGTCTTTGATGTTGAGTTAGCAATAGCCAATTTAATTGATTTAATTTGAAAAGATGCTGCTGGTTGGGATAAAAATTTTAAGTGAAATTAATGATCAAAATCACAACATGCTTGATCTAGTATCCCATTAATTTTTTCAGAGGAGGTACAAATACGCGAATAGAAAAATTCATAAATCATGGTTGCTAGTTTTTTAAATTCTGAAAAGTATTTCGAATAAAAGTTCAATAATTTATTCAATACTACTAATCTTAACCTCCTTAGCATGCAGTTTAAGTTTGAAATATTATTTGAACTAAAATTAAAAAAAAAAATGACGATAAAAATTATTTTCCTTTTTAAATCACAAGATTAAAAAGGAAAGATTAAAGGACAAGATTAAAGGGTTTAAAATCACAAGATTACGGAGTTAAACATTGGTCACCTTACATTCAAAATTTGTTCTGCTGTTCAAACGACAGTTATAAAATAAAATAATTGCATTACATATTGGGCAATTCCATGAAAAAGGGGAAAAGCATTGGAAAATTCAAATAAGAATAATGTTATAATTTTGGATGTTTTCTGAATTAGAAAGGTTTGAAGTTTGATTATTCATAATTATTTTTTTTGAGAATTTAGTTTTTTAGTGTTGGTAACCCATTGAACATTGGCATTTACTTGTTCTGATTTGGATGAAGAACATAGTCAGTTTTTGAAAATCAGTAAGTTAACATTATTTTAATTTCAAAATGTTCCAAAGAATAAATATTGTTTATTACACTTAATAGAAATATTGTGCAGTGTTAAAATAAGTTTTTGTTGTTAAATTCACTTAATTATATAAATTTCAACTAAACATTAATGCATGTTACGTAAGTTACCAAAAACTAGAAAAAGTTTTTGTGTGTAAAAAAGAACAAGTGATACAAAAGTAAGAATAATATTTTTTCTTCCTTAGAAGCTAACACTAAATAAGCAGCAATAGTTTTCTTTTCAAATATTACTTATTTATTGTTTTGTGCCCCATTCAATATGTGTAACATAAGTTACTGACATGCATGCAATGCAAGTTACCAGTGGCGTATCTAGGGTATGGCAAGTATGGCGAATGCCATGGGCGCATTATTTCAAAAAGGCGCAAAATCAATCAACATCAACGATTATTTTTTTAATTAAAAATTGTACTAATTTTTTTTTCAAGTTATGGCAGAATTAAAAAAAGCATCCAACATTTAACCTTTCCTCGAGGGCTCGAAAAGAAGACATCGAGGTCTTTCGAGGAACTCTTTTTATAACTGGGGGAGTGAAATATGAAAGGGAACCGCTAATAATAAAAACAAAGTAGGTGACGAGCGTTAAACAATTTTAACCTCCCACTGTTTTTCATTTTTTTAATAACTTCGTTTGAAAACTCATAGACCACCTCAGTTAGGGATAATAGGAGGGCCAAGGTTTCCAGCGCTTTTACATAACTCGAAGAGCGCGGGAAATCTAAGTTGTTATATTGGATTCAACATTAAAAAAAAATGGGGGAAATAAGAAGAAAAAAAACATTCCACATACCCCCTCTTTTTAAACAACTTGACGTCTGTGTAATAACAATTCCTACACGTTTCTGCATTCATTCACTAGACCAGGGGTCGCCAAACTGTTTTGATCATCGACCCCTATATAATTTTTCGAAATCTCCATCGACCCCCACAAAAGTAATTTTCCGTTAATTAAAATAAAACTCTATTAGGTTTTGTATTTGTACATTTATTTTATAATTTTAAACATTTATTAAAGTAATAGTACATTGTGTAACAATAGTTTTATGAAAAATATATTAATATTGAAATTTAAATACCTTATTATTAAATAATAAGTAATTATGCATAAGTAGATATAGTAAATAAAGTAACTAAAGGTTTACTGCTTCTTGATCAATGAGATGTGTGTGCCTGGTGTTTTTTTGCAAGGTTCGCTATATTGGGTTCAAAATTGGTCAATTTTAATTTTCGTCAAAATTGGCAAATTTTGTAATTTTCGTAAAAAAATACAAAGTGTGCTACAGTTTTGTCGCGGGCTGTACTAATCCATATTATTAATGCTTACCTTCTTTTTTGTGCATTGGTAATTAAAATTGATATCTAAACCAAACGAATGGTTTTATCGAAACAATAACTAATTATCCAAAACTATAAAAGTTTTAATAATGTCACTGCAAATATTCAACACAGTTTGCAAAGATAGCTGAAACTGCGTATGATATTTACATTTGTAATGTCAATGCTCGTCACACGTGACATTTGGACAAGCGCACATCTGTATATGACTTATAAACCGCGCTGAGTTCGTGCCACTGGGTGGTGGTACGTAAATACTTGTTTCACCCCAATAAATATACGTTTATTAATTTTTGTTTTATAAAGAAACTGATATTGAGTCAATTATAAATAAAAATTCACACATTTTACATACTTAATTAGGTATGTGTGATTTGCGCATTGAGAACTGTTTTTTTTTTCGATCCACAATCGACCCTTCCGATTCGGATCGACCCCCATTCGCCCCCCTGTCTCAGATCCACCCCCGCTTTTGTTAAATAGACCCATGGGGGTCTATATAGACCACTTTGGCGACCTCTGCACTAGACACTTTTTCTTTCATTATACTTTCAAGTTGAGCAACAGAGGATTCGAAATAAATAAAAAAAACTTTATATTCATGAATACATTCAAGATAAATACTAAAATAAATCAGTAATTAAAAGTAGCTTTTTCTTTTCTACTATTATATTTACGATGATTTCGGCAAAAACCAAATTTTAATTATAATATCGTAATTTAAAGAATAATGCAGAGTTTTTAATAATTATAATTATAACTCTCTTTACTAACTTTTTGATACTTTCCAATAAAAATATTTTTAATTTCAGAGAATTTCCTAAATATTTAACATTTAATGTCGATCAAAATCCTTTGACAAAAAGACTTTTAGCCCCATATTTAATTTTATAACCGTCGTTGAACAGCCGACCTAATTCCGTAGCCTTGTAATTTTGAACTCAATCCAGAAGACAAGGGAACTCCTATATCGAGAAATGGGAGAAATTTGCCTTCGTGGAGCTAACCCGCATTTGCGTTACATGGAGAGGAATACCACGAGAATCTCCCACGGTTAGCCTGACGGGAAGGGAACTCTAACCCATGATCCGTCTACAACTGAGGATATTTCCATGATATTTCACGTCAGCACTGTGGTCGGTGCAAGCCGGGTGCGGAATTCGTATCAACTGGGATTCGAACTCGGTTCGCCTCATTGCAAGGCGAACGCTCTATCCCCTGAGCCATCGCGGCTCCCATATTTAAATTAAAAGGAATTTAAACTTATTTTTTTCTAAAATGTAGCTTCTTATTGCTTCACGATACGTCAAAGCTGTAATAGAAAGAATTTAAGTTATCGCTGATAAAATGAAAAGACAAAATGTAAGCTCATTATTTATTATAGAAAATTACAGTTAATTTTTTTTATTTTATTTTTTTAGTGCATTATTAATTTCATTTTTTCTACTAAAAACGAAAAATAAAGCACAAACTTAACGTGAAATTTTTTGAGGAAAACGAAAAAAAAAAATTTTTTTTTCCAGGTATAAACGATGATAAAATAAACAGTTTAATAATGTTCATTCAGAAGGGTTATTCACGAGTAAGAGTTATAAATATTGAAGTTCCCAATATTATAAACAAGCAAGACATTATTTATAAGACTTTATTGAAACTGTAACTCAGAGTCAAACTATAATATTGCACAAGGGAAAAAAAAAACACTAAAATAGCCACAAAAAATCATGGTTACATATAAAAGTAAAATAATTAACTTAATAACATAATTTAGATTACAAAAGTATGGAATATGTACTAGCATTAAGAATGTATATTGTAGAATTGTATTGAATGTGTATTGTAGTACTATGTATGATGTTATAGCTCTTGAGTAGCAAATATATAGATATAAGTCAATGCCTTTTTCCTCGGCAATACATAGCGTATTTGTTTAAAATCGTGTCCTTTTTTATAATAAGATGATAAAAACAGAAAACAAATCCTAAAAATAATATTTATTGATTTCGTTTATCTAAAATAGTTTACTTAGACAGTCAATTAAATTTAAAATAATTTATTTGGAAAAAATGCTTTTCTACTTAGATTATTTGATATTATTTATGTATAATTGAAAATGCTATACGTTAAATATAAATTATAATAATATAAGCTGAATCTTTAAATTTAAAATATTTATCTATATGAAAAAATTAGTAGTACAACAGACTAAAAAAATGGAAGGCGAACGAAAGAAACTTTGGAAGTTCAAAAGTTGGTGACAAACGTAAAGAAAGTTAAAAGAACGATTTTCGGGGGAGGAAATGAATGGAACCCCTTCAGGCAGAAAAACCAGATGGCCAGATGGTGATGACCAGAGGACAGAGAGATGTGAAAACCATGGGGTGTCCCAGTCTTGCTTAGACTAATTACTCTGTAGTGAAATGCTTGTAAATCTTAAATTTTATCAGGGGTTAAAATCTCTTTGAAAAACGTTTTCGGAATTCGCTGAATAGATTTCAAGTAGAGCCCCTTCTATAAATTAGCGTAAATTCTTCCTCAACAGGAGATTTTTACCACTGATGACTCGCTCTATTTGAAAAATAAAGGGCAGGCGTTATAAGTAGTTAGGTGCTCATACAAAAAATTCTGCTCGTTTTAGTTAATGTTTCAAGATTTAAGCCAAGAAAATCAAATATTTAAAGTCTTTAGATTTTTATAATCTATTTTGATGCAGTTTCTGGACTTTTATAGTTGGTTCATAGATTTAAGAAAACAACGTGTACTACAAGGATTTTCTTTGATTGTAAGTAATCATTTCCTAAATATTTAAATTAATGCATTATACTTAAATTATTAATACCGTTATATGCGTTCGTTATATTTTCTAGAAATGATGTCGATATGCAGGGATGTAAGATTTCTCCGAAATATTTTATTAAGTGGTAGAGAGTTAAAAACTAAACCTTGCAAAATTTTAGATGATATTGGTAAAATTTGAAATTCTTACTACAAGGTAACTGGAGTAAAATTGTATTTCATGGAAAATTTCGAATTATACATACGTAGTGGCGGAAAATATAATTTTAAATCAGATTTACATAAACCAAGAATAAAACATCAAAACATAAATTTTGCTACCACTAGAAAGAAGTTCCCCATTAAGTTGCAAGTTAGCATCTCTGTATGTGTAGATCGAGTAGGACATTTGCTCTCCCTCCTTTTAATGCTATAAATTAGAATTTATAATATTTTTTAGTTTTTATTGTTACTGTTTTATGACAGTACATTTAATATGCACATAGATTTTTTGTATTAATAATTATATATTGTATAATTAAATACTCGTTAATGCATTATAATTATAAATAATATGTAATAAAAAAAGCAACGAATGTTAAAATTTCTAATGTTAGTGGGAATATATTTTCTTAATTTTCCTGAAAAATAATTGCGATAAGTAAATAACTTTGCGTTTATTACGTAACATTCATTACGTTCAGCAAATAGTTTCCAACAACCGATAAATGTTTCTCTTTCGATTCATAAATAGATAGATTTTGAGTTTAACCACTTGTTTTTTTTCCTTCTTTTCTTTGAAGGGTTATATTAAGGAACAATGCTTTAAGTGTAAGTTTCAATAATCCTTTTACTTACAAATTTATTTTTTTTAATTCATAAAGACATGTTTGTTTTGTACTTTTAAATTACATTTATTTAATATTTATCAACCTTTCTTCGAGTTATGGAACACGCTTCCATAGCATCTCGGGTGCAAAATTTTGTCATCTTTCTTTCCCCTATATCTTTTATTTTATTTCAGATTACAATTTTCTTCCCTTTTCAAAAAAAAAGAAAAGAAAAATTAGATTAAATAATTACTTTTTTTTTAATTTTATAAGTCTTTTACAATACATATCACTTACATTATGTTTATATCACTACATATTATATTACTTGAAAAAAAATCAATAAAGTAACAATCACAATAATTATTTTTCATTAAATAATTATCCTTATTTTAAGAATATAAAAAAAACAATAAGCATTTTAAATATTGAAAAATTAGACCTTGTTAAATAATGAAGTATACGCATTCTTATAATGTATTTTCATAAAGATACAAAAAAAGCCCTCTTTTCCTCAAATATTCCAATCACTTATATTTCTCTTCTTCCTAAAAAGCAAATTTTAAAGCTAATTAATTTTGATTATTTTTTTAAAAAAAGTTTTTTTCCCTGTTATACAGGTTGGTCTAAATTCATGTTGTTTGAATATGGAGTTAGGATTCCTGAGAAATAGAATTAAAAAAAAGTCGGATATTTAAAATTTGATTTCTATTTTGACTATTGACTATAAATTTGACTATTTGACTATAAATTTGACTATTTGATCAATTTCGCTAAAATGTAGTATTTTTTAAAACAATGTAAAAAATGTACATCTAACAATTGAATTTTTTTACGACTATTATAAATAAAATAATAAATATTTACGAAAAGATATTTTTTAACAAAGGACCTTTATAGTTATGGGAAAATTTTTTTGAAATTCGATTGAAAAGCTCTCGAGTTACTTCTCATATTGTGACTACCCCCAATACTTATAGGGGTACAGAAATCCAAATCAGTCAAAAAAATGGCATGTTTATTCAGAGAAAGTACGTTTTAGTGTCTGATTTCGTAACTTGAAATATTGTCCCTGCACTTATTAATTAGCATATTTTAAGTCACCTCCTTGAACCATTGACATGAGAAGAACGTGAAGATCTGATTATTATATCAAAAGTTATCAGGGTAGTCCGTTTATTTATTTATTTTTTTGCGCACCGAACGTCTACAAACTTGTGATTCAAATCTGTTTAATTTTTTTCTGCTTTCTCTCTAATTTGTTCCATTCTGATGCGAAGAAAATTTTTCATAATTTGATTTTTTTTTTTGGTCTATTTCTTAACTTTTTGCCTTTTTTTTTCACTGTTAAAAAATCAATTATTTCTAGATATTCTTAAACTAAGACGTCAACTTCCTCTAATTTATTTCTCATTAAAGAATGTATTATTGTCGCTATTTTGTCTAGAGTTCTGTATTAATTACTATATGTATATTTTTTCTTATTATCGGTTATTATATAATGTTTGTGAAACTTAATTATGAAGTAATTAAGTAATTGAAGTAATTGAAACTTAATTATGAAGTAAGTAATTAAGACCATCGGTTTTTTGTAAATAAAAAGCTAACGAAGTTATAAAATTTGATTGTAGCTATTTTATTTGTAATTGTCATAACAAATCGTAATTATTTACACTGTGATCTTTAATGAATTTGTTATATCTCGATGATTTTATTGTTTTGGTATTAGCAAAGCATGATTATTTCTAAAAACAATTAATTTTATTCAGTTTAAATTTTGAAAATAATGGGTAATCGTCTGGTTATGTTATAGTTCTTCTTTAATTCAGAGACATTTGTTGTGCGTGCGTATTTTTGTTACCAAATTGTATTTGTTGCTTAATTTAACAAATTGTTAGAATTGTTATTGACAGTTGAAGAAACGCAAGAGAATCTTCTTTAAATATGATAAAGCAGACTTTTTTTTTATTTCTAACTAATGCTGATTTCGAACACACTTGAATGCATTATAATTAAAAAGAGATAATTTTATTGTTGTAGTTAATTTTTATTTATTTATTAATCTATTAAAAAATATTGCGTTGCAATCTTTTCGGAAAATTTTATAAACGTTGTTGAACAGCCGATCCAATTGTTTGAGTTTGCGACTGCTGATGTCCAACTTCGTAGCCTTGTAATTTTGAACCCGATTCAGAAGACAAGAGAACGCCTGTATCGAGCATTTTGGAGAAATTTGCTTTCGCGGACCACTTTTTTGATTGAACTAATCCGCATTTGCGTTACATGGAGAGGAGGATCACGAAAGCCTCCCGCGGTTAGTCTGACGGCAAGGGTAACCAATGATCCGTCAAAGAGGATATTTTACATCAGCACCGTGGTAGGTGCAAGCCGGATACGGAAATCGTGTCGAGCAGTCATCGCTGGGAATCGAACCCGGCTCACCTCGTTGGAAGGTGAATGCTCTATCCCCTGAGCCACCGCGGCTCTTTTTGCAATATTGCCAAAAGGCTTAAATACTTCAAACAACGCTTTTATTTCGCATCGCATAAACAAAGAGATTATAAATATTTTAGGAAGGGCGCCAGTGGGAGATTTGCCATAGGCGCTTCCTTCCATAGATACGCCTCTGCAAGTTACCAATGTGAAATGAGTTTATTCCTCTTGAAAATTGGCATACAAACTAAATAAGATGTATCCAGTTACAATACCAAAGTTTAAATAAATTATCACTGCCTTAAGATATTAATTTTAATGAAACTCTTTGCTTTAAGTTATTAATTTGGGTGTTGGCATTCATATGCTTTTCAAAGTTGAACGAAATCTTTCGACAGGCACCGGGAGTTAAGGATGTAGTTATAATTAGAGATGCTAATGGTAGCAAAAAGAAAGTACAAGCACGGCATCTTCATCATTCAGTTCGAGAAATGCACCAAATGTTTATGGAAGAAAATCCAGAATGCAAAATTGGAAAAACTAAATTCTTTGAGCTCCGTCCAAAGCATGTCTTGCTTAGTAGCAAACTTCCAGGCAATGTTTGTGTTTGTAAGCATCATGAAAAGTTCGGATTGACTAAGGAAGCCTTCAGCAAAATTTATAATGTTCCATCTTACGAAATTCTTTAGAAATTTATTTTATGTTTATAAAAAACAGCTGAGTGCGAGTCTCTAGAACAGATGAGTGGAGTGTCTAGTCTATTCTCAAAATCTCCACAGATTAAAAACATTAAGCAGATCCACAATTTAAGAGTACAAGAAGGCATACCAGAATAGTTTTTTTAGTGAAGGATGTTGAAAAAGAAAATGATGAATTCAAGATAAATGCTGGGGGTTGATAAATGGTTAGATGAGGACATGTTATATCCTGGTATGGTAATGTCTGTTGCAGAGAAAGAATTTAAAGTCAATGTAATGGCTGCTGTGGGAATCTATTGTAAATGGCCAGAAAAAAGAGATGAAATATTCTACCAGAAAGAAAGCATGGTGAAAAGAATTGAGCCCCCTGTACTAGTTAATAACAGAGGACTTAATAAGATTGCAGTTATGTGTGAATCAAAAGTATCTGAATTTACTTCATGTACACTTTTTCTCCCTTGCACTATACTGTTTAAATAACTTAATTTGCATTTGTACATTATTTGATAAAAGTTTGATGCAAAGGGAATTTCGTAACATAAGTTACTGTAACGTAAGTTACCCACTTGAAAAATTATATTTAATTTAACTTTTGAAATAAAATCTTAAATCTAGGCATAAGAAATATTTAAACATGTCAGAAAAATGATACATATGATCTTAATCATGAAACTTTTGTATAAGAACAGAATTTTGCCTTCAAGTATATTGCAAATTTATGCCATTCCTTTTTCGGTACTGTAAGTTACCACACTAATTTTAGGCTTTTACACTGTTTAAATTGAAAAATAATAATTATTTTAATTAAATTCCTTTGGGTTTTGATTGTAATTTTAAGAAATCACTTTATTTTAATATGTGTATTCATATTATTTGTTTGCTTCTAAGTTCTCAAAGCAATAAAGTTTATGTGAATGTAACGTAAGTTACCGTGGAATAGCTCTATTACTTATAACGTAGGAACAAGACTAGTTCTGGTGTTCTTGTTAATAGAGTAGATAATAGAATAGAATAGAACCTTCGTTTGATCGCCTATTAATATCAACGTTTCACTGTCATAAGCTCCTAGCCTGAAGAACGGATCTTCACCAAGTTTCATGTAGTTAGTGTGCGTTACTTTTAAAAGTTTATTCAATTCCAATTAAGTTTCAACAGTAGTTTAAAACAAGAAAATTTTCTACTAAGCTATCAATGCACACGCAACAATTACTTTACTGTGTGTCAGTCTTGTTACAGAACAAAGTAGGCATAACCATCCATACTGTTTATCTAAAAATACATTTTAACAATATTTATTTAACATTGTAAATTGAGTTAAACGTTTTGTTCCGAAAAAATTTCAGACAGTTAAAAAGGTGCCTTGGGTGCCTAACCGACACCGAAATGAAAAATTTTATTGAGTGAGATAAATACTTGAACTCCATTAAAGTTTTTTATTATTAATCCTCATATTTCACCATTCTTTGACTGAAATTATATAGAGAAAATACTTACGAAACTTTATTTCTGAACTTATTTATTAGTTTTGATGCTATATATTGTCAGATTTTTTATTTTCTGATATTATCTTGCGATAATATCAGAATTAAAATAATAAACACAATGTTGATAATAAAAATACTCACAAGTTTGAGATAGACTTGCGTTAAAAGAAAATTGCTTCCGATATCATACTGAAGAATTAAAAATAGACAAATTTTAAATGCATTCAACTGTTTTCATGACACTTAAGCACTATATACTATAAAGATTCTTCTATACAGAACGTTATATTTTATAAAATTTTTTCAATGCAAATATCATACCTGACAAATTAAATTTTTTAAAATATTGAAGATTTATTAAAAAGTTGTAATTAAGAAGAAAAAAAATTCATAATAAACATTACAACAATTTCACAGCATAATAATTTTATTTAAAAACAAATTACACTAAAAATTAAACTTTATTCAAATGCAATACATTACCTTCATTGTTAAAATTAGTGTCGATAACCTTTCGGTAAAACAATAATAAATAAATTTGGTAAAACAAGTTAAAAATATAACTATTATTAAATTAAATAATTTATTTTTTATGACTTTAAAACTATTTGATACAGTTTGAGTTTATTCCTCCAATTGCAAATCTTCATATATTTGAAAATATATTTCCAAGCAGTCATTAAATCCTTTTAAGAAAGTTTTTATAAAACGTTCAGGAAAAGTTAATAATGTGTGTACCACACAAAACAGGGATGAATCTCACAGGTTTCCCTCTTTCTTCAAACTTCAACTCCGCAATCAACATGAGGACTTTCCGCCATGGCAGATTTAAACTGGACCTTGCTGAATAACCACACTGGTTGTTTCATTGGCTGTAAGGATCAAACTTAGAACTCCCAACTTTCCATCAAAGTGTACAATTTCCATTTGATCAGTAGCCAGTAGCCTTACACAAAATCAAATCGGTTCCGAGATTCTGCATTTGAAAACAAACAGTTTCTTCATAATAAATTTTCTTGAAGATGAATTAGCTGAATTTATAAAAGAAAATAAATTGAACTTTACAATATATAAAATAAAAAAACACAAATTTAAAGCTATTAAACATTCAATGTCTATTTGAAACTTAAATTATTTAATTAAAACATTTTTTTCAAATAAATCCTCCCAAAGTTTGGCTCCCATTGTTTGGTCAGAAGAGTAGTCCAAACTTTGAGTCCCTTAATATTAATTTTACTTTTTGAGTATTTCTCCATATCTCGAGAGCTTCTAAGCGAATCGAAAAATTTTTGCACACAATTATAAAAGTAGCTTATCCAAAGATAATTTAGATGTAGAATATAACTTTCAGTAAATATTTTTTATTACTTTTTCTTTAATAATGGTCGGAAAAATTGGGAAATGTATAGTATACAAATTTATTACATTTTTTTTTTTACAGAATTCAATTTTAAAAGGCAAAATCCAAAATTCAAACTAAGTCAAACGAATAGTTAATGAGAAATCGAATTTCAAAAATGCGACTTTTAAAATATATAAAATACTTTTCAATTAAATTGAATTATCAATATTTACTTAATGTGACAATTTGCATGGAAAAATCTTTAGACAAACAAGTTCTATAATTGTATGCAAGAACTTTTTAATTCGTTTAAGAAGTTCTCGAGATATGGAGAAATACTCAAATAAAATTAACATGAAGGGGTCTAACTTTAAACCGTTCTCCTGGTCAAACTATGGGAACCATATTTCTTAAATTGCGGCTATCTCCTATATCTTAGGGGTGAGTAATCTGAATCATTAAAAAAAAAAGGTATGTTTATTCGGAGAACGCACGATTTTGTAACTGATTTCTTAACTTGAAATATCGTCTGTGCTATTTAATTAGCATATTTGAGGTCATCCGCTCAGACCATTAAGATTGAGTTGTAGAACTTGAAAATCCGCTCATTTTTGTTGTCCTTTCTCTCTTTTCTTTTTTCATTATTCTAATGAATTACTAACAACTAATTTAACTAATTCAACTAATTTAAAATAACACAGGTCTTTGATTCAGTATTTAATCTATAATTTACGGAGGTGGCCTTACAGGCACTGCACCACTTCTAACTTTCCGTAGTTTTATCTAATTTTCTGCACTATTTTATAAAATCATGTTTTTAATACCATATCATATATTAACCTTATAATAACGAGGAATGAAGGAGGGACAACGCTTTTTAAGTTCATGTTTTTCATGAGCAGTTTTATACCATTTTAGGTTTTGTTTGAGCAATTCGAAAGGAACTGCGAACTCAGTTCTGAGTTCTAGCAACCGCAGTTAGCAGGATGTGCTTTTCGAGTAATAACCCTAAATCTTAAATTCTTTTTAAAATGTCGCAAGTTTTCGTCTTTGTAGAATTTAATTTAATTGAAGAAAATGGAATTTCATAAAATTTAGGTGTCGACTTAGACAGGATTTCCTTTATCAAGCGATGTTCGTAATTCCGCGTAAAGCTGTGGTAAGAAAGTAGGCGTTACTTTTTCTCGAGTTCATAAAAAAAAAGGAAATAATCTGTTTTTCGAAGGTTTCGTCGCCGTATGAAATCATGCTTTTTTGCGAATAATGTGCTATTTCCATAACTTCTGTGAAATCGCAACAGTTACTCATGACTGTTAAATCAAGTTATGCCAGTGTTGTCTATGTTTATTCTAAAAATGGCGCAAAACGTTAATTTCGAGAGAAACCATCACAACTTTCTGAAAATGAAAAGCGTTTTCCAATTTTTTAATACTTAAAAACTTACTTCAATGCTGCATTATATGGGCTTGTAAACATTTGAAAACTGAGAATAAGGCAGTGATTTTGATAATTTTTTCATAGGAAGAGAAATGTCACCATAAAAAGTTTCATAAATAACTATTAAAATTGTCAAGTTATTTGTCCGTTCTTAAACCCAGATAAATCTTTACGGCGAAATGATAAATGTAGTTTTAAATCATTTCTTTGTATAGGTGTAAGCAAACTTAAGTTGATTAACGTAACGTTGTTCTGTGAGGGTGCCTAAGTGTAAGGCATTTAAACTGTGGCTTCTATTTATTTTTTTGGCGACAGAGCTTCGAAACACCATGTTAATGGAATAATGAAATGAGAACCCTAATTTTGCTATGATTAAAAGAGATTTTACAAAACAACTAAATAAAGTGACCACTCTGAATAACTTTTGATCTAATGATTAGATCTTCAAGTTCTAGGACTCTGTCTTAATAGTTCGATATTCTATATAATACCTAGGCATTTTGTAAATGACAGAAGCTTCTTGGTAAAATAAGAAACAATAATACATTTTAAAATTTTATAGAAAGCCCAATGTATAAAATACATTTTCGATTATTTTTATCACTTGATGACCCAGTTTCAATTTTTATGAGAAATAAATTCAAGTGAAGCTAAAATAAAATTATTTTACTTTAGTGTACAATGTAGTATCATATTTTATTTTCAATTCCCTCTGCATATTAAAAAGCGTAATAGCAGCTGCCATCGCTGTTTTTAGTGTCAACTTAACGCTACATTTTGTTTTGCTGCTCGAGAATTATTGTATATGACTTAAAATCTATAAATTACGAATCTTTGTGAAAAAATATACAGAGAAAAAGATGGAAAAAAAAATTAACTTTCCGATAATTAATAACTGTTCAACTTGTAGTTAAAAGTACCTTGTGGCCCGCTCTGCAGACAGCATGATTGCAATTACAGACATCAAATTTAACTTTCTGAAATTATTATTTTTTGTTAATGAAATTAGCAAAATTTATTTTCGGAGTTCCAGCTTTTCTGGAAGTTAATAAAATTTTAATTATTTTTTCAGTTCTAACGGGAAATATCCTCAGTGGTAGACGAATCATCGGCTAGAGTCCTCTTGCAGTCAGGCTAACCGTGGGAGGTTCTTGTTGTCTTCCTTTCCATGTAAAGCAAATGCGGGTTATTTCAATCAAAAAGTCCTTCACGAAGGCAAATTTCTCCCAATATTTGATCCAAGAGTTTCCTTGTCTCCTTGGTTGGGTTCAAAATTACAAGGATACGGAGTTGACCATTAGTGGTCGTAAACCCCAAAATTGGGTCATCATCATCATCATCAACATTTATCTGGGCGCTGGGGCCGTTAGCGGCCTTTTTCCCATTCGTCTTGAATTTTGATCTTTGGGGTGGTTCTTTCTGGTGATTGGAATGCAATTGAAGTAAAAGGAAATAAAATATTTTGAATTTTAGTTAAAATTACGTCACTACAAAAATGAGCTGCCATCGGTCTGAGGTTTATGTCTTCTCTTAAGTTTTCAAAAGTAAAAATTTCGTTGAATCCTGCGGTGTCACAATTAATGGTTTTTTCAAAAAATCTGAAATTTAACTTTGCTATGTGATGATCTAAAGAATCTATGTTGAGGTCGCGATGTATGTTTTTATTTCTGATAAACCATCTTGCTTTTGTTATTTTCCTGAGGATTTTGTTCTGGCATGTTTTGAGTTTTTTAAGGAGTGATGTGGTGATGTTGCACCGAGCTCCAAAATTGGGTCGGCTGTTCAATGACTGTTATAAAATGAAAAGTAAAAAAAATACTGGAATATAACCTATTTCTCGCCGAAATGTCTCGAATTCAGAATGTTCCTTAGCGCGTGATCTTAAGACAGTGGTAGAGGTTTACAAAGTACAGGAAATGATAGCCTACGATCAGTTCAAGACAGATATTTACTGCTAACTAAGTTAATAATTAATACGAAAACTTAATGTACATTTGAGGTTGTTTTGAGGTATATATAAGGTATATTTGAGGTTGCTAAGAAAACAACAATAAAAAGTATACCTCGTAAAGGTTGTAATTGAGGTGTATGAGGTTGTTTTGC
Source organism: Parasteatoda tepidariorum (assembly GCF_982258835.1). Classification (NCBI taxonomy): domain Eukaryota; kingdom Metazoa; phylum Arthropoda; class Arachnida; order Araneae; family Theridiidae; genus Parasteatoda; species Parasteatoda tepidariorum. Next base: position 57,480,747 of record NC_141759.1, read on the forward strand.
ATACACTTCTGCTCATTTTGAGGTTGTTTAAATTTCACTTCAAATCAATTAGGCTGATGAGGGGATTTTCAAGGTATACAGGTTGTTTTTCTCATGCTTATAACAAAAAAGGTATTTATGAGGTATAAAAAAAATTTACCTCATTTCAACTAAAGAGAGTGAGGTATTTACTGAGGTGCATGAAGTCATTTTATTAATACCTAAGTTTATTTTGAGGTTGGTTTAAATTCACTTCATATCAACCAAACTGATGAGGTGATTTCTAAGGTATACAAGGTTGTTTTTCTGATACTTGCAGCAAAAGAGGCATTTATGAGGTATAAAAATATTTACCTTTTTTCAACTAAAAAGAATGAGGTGTTTACTGAGGGGTATGAAGTCATTTTATTTATACCTAACCTTATTTTGAGGTTGTTTAACACGTTCACGCCGGGTCGACCCACCGGCGGGTCACGCTAGATTTTCTCTTCTTGGCAGCGCTCCGGAGTAAAACTGGTAACAATAAATTTCATTTTTTAGTTTTTTTCCGGGAATAATAAAAATCCATAACTACCAATTGTTTTTAACGGATGCAATTTTTATAATATTTTTTCAATTATTTTCCTAACTGCTTCAGAGATGCCAACTTGCTCCGGACAGTAAATAAATATTTTCGAGTGGTACTTTATTAATAAGCGATTCTTGGTTTAATAAATTCAATTTATTAGGTTTCAATCCACCACTATTTCTAAACAATTCGAAGACTTAAATAATTCACCGCTTGATTACAGTCAACTCAACCTACACTGTTTAAAAAGTAAATGAAAGTAGTCGAATATTAACAAATTTAGTTTGTAGTTGTTTACCGTTGTTTAAATTATTATGGCTCGTCCGGAGCAGTTGCCATCTCTGCTGCTTGAATGCAACCATTATTCTGATTCCCAAAGCAAATAAAAACCTAAGCTTACCCAAGCGCTTTAGACCAATCAGCCTACTGTGTATTTTTGGTAAAATTCTAGAACGTATACTGCATAACAGAATAAAACCTTTTCTAGGCTGTCTGCCTAATGAGCAGTACGGTTTCAGAAAAAACTTAGATACCACCAAACAACTCCTTCGAATCATTAACTTCATTGGTAAGGGCCTGCACAACAAACAGACAACTGCATTTCTCATGCTTGACATCAGCAAAGCATTCGATCGAGTTTGGCATGCTGGTATCGTGCACAAACTAATTAATTTAAACTTTCCCTATGGCATTATAAAAATAATACATAACTACTTATCAAACCGTACCTTTAATATTAAACTAAATAGTGTTGTTTCTTCCAGGAAAAAAATAAATGCGGGTGTTCCCCAAGGGAGCATTCTAGAACCGATACTTTTCATTATTTATACCCACGATTTCCCCATATTTCACGACGACCACAACAGTATTACGGCGTTTTACGCTGACGATACTGGAATCTTGCAGAAATCTCTCAAACCAGATAATGCACTTAAAAAACTACAGAACAAGTTATATGATGTTGAAGACTGGTGTCTAAATTGGAAGTTCAAACTAAATGCTAGTAAATCGCAACTTTTAATAATACAAAAGAATAGAAAGTCCTACTCTAATAAATATCAACTAGTTCTCTTCAACAACACTATACCCATTGTTGATTAAGCTATATATTTAGGCTTAACCATTAACCCTTTCGCGCCGACTGTCACAAATACGTGCCAGCATAAAACCGTATCAACCAGGGTAAAAAGATAAAACTGGTAATCAAAGTAATTCTTTAGCAGTTTATTTGTGGGCGGAGTTATAATTCTTTGATTTATTTAATTCACCATTACTTTGTTCAAAATAAAACTATTTAGTTATACTTTGAATTAACATTGATTATATATATGATTAAACTAACGATAATAAAAGTAAAAGCAAAGTAAGTCTGTCAAATTAGAAACGACTACATTTAAGTTACCGTTTTTTATTTAATTACGTCCTGATCCTGATTTTGTACGAATGCTTTTCTGAATCACCCGTTCCCAAGAGGTTAATAAAAAACTGACCTGGTCTGATCATGTAAATAACATTAAAAATAAAGTATATGCAGCAACCAACAAACTTCAAACACTTTTTCATAACCGACACCTTAGTTTAAAACTGAAAAAACTCCTGTATACCTCGATGATACGTCCTATCATGACGTACGCCTCACCTGCCTGGTGTAACACCTCCGAAAAAGACCTCAAAAAACTTATCGCACTCCAAAACAACATCTTGAGAAAACTCACGGGAGCCAGATGGTTTATCCGCAACAACGCCATTCATAGAGATCTTAACATTGACCGCTTTGACCATCATTTCAACAAATTAAATAGAAACTTCTTTATTAAAGCCGCCACCTGCGATACCGCAAATTTTAATGATATTTTCGACTGCATATATCTCAAAGAGGATGCTGAAATTCGACCCATTGCACACTTCTACACTTCTGTTATCATACTAACATTTAACAACACAAACACTCACTGACGGCCGGGTCTCTACTTAACAGAGCCACATTTACTTACACATATACACCCATCCTCACAATCCTATGACTCGCCCCCCCCCTTTTATATGTATTTCCAAACTGTAAATATTCATTAGTGTTTATTTTCCCATTGAACTTTAATTTTACCTTTTTCATGTACATTTTTATTACTTGTAATTTTGTCATTGCCTAATAATGGCAAAGTGCCATTTTTCTTTTCTCAAGAACTCCATTTGCTCTCCAAACTTTAATTTTGTCATGTATGTTTCTAAGTATAACTTCAAGATGAATGGGAAAAGGGCCGTAAGGCCTCAGACGCCCAGTTCCACTACAACGAACGAATTTTTCTAACTCCAGAATTCGTCTAAGTGTTATTTCAAGATGATTTAATTCAATCTATTAAAATTACAGAAGAATTACGCATTTGAAACTTTCTTTTATAGCTAAACAAAAGAAGCAATTATTGCCGAAGGTTTAATATTAAAAACTTCAGGTTGATAAATGAAGATCTCTACGAGTGAAAATATGTAATGATATACATTTTTCTTCATATAATATGTATAATATCTTTATATATATTATATTCTTTATATAGCGAGGTTAAAAATTAATAAACTAGGTCGGCCGTATAACACCTCACGTTTGGGAATGAGGCATTGGGCGTAAGTATTAAAAAAAACAGCTTTAGGTTGAGCTATATAAGCCAGAAGTGTAAAATGTCGCATATTAGGTTGATAAATTAATACTCCTAAAAATACGAAAATATATACTTGAGGTTACGAAATAATAACCTAAGGTAGAACACAGAACACATGACGTTTATAAAAAATAACCTTTCCAAGTATCAAAAAATACACTTGAGGATGATTTATAACAACCAGAAGTGTAAAATGGCACACTTTAGGTAAATAAATAAATACTTCAACAACTATATAAATCTATACCTGAGGTTGAAAAACAACAACCTAAAGTAGAACATTGAGCACCTCACGTTCATAAAAATCAAGCTATCCAAAGGTCGAAAAATACACTTGAGGTTGATTTATAATAACCTGAAGTGTAAAACGACACACTATATGTTGATAAATAGTAAATACTTATACAAGCATAAAATTAGATACTTGAGGATGAAAAATAATTACCTGAGGTCGAACATAATACACCTCCCGTTAGTAAAAAATTATCTTTCCAACTGTCAAAAAATACACCTGAGGTAGATTTATAATAACCTGAAGTGTTAAATTAAACACTTTAGATTGTTGAATAAATACTTCCACAAATGTTAAAAAATATACTTCAGGTTGATAAGTAATAACCTAAGGTTGAAAATGAAACACCTTCAAGTAGTAAATATCTACCTCGTTACAGATGTAAAATTAAACACCTTAGGTTGATGCAAATATACCTCTGGTGGTATATTTGAGGTTAATTTTGAGATATTCATATGCACCCTTTTCCACCTAACGATGTATTTAAATAACAATCTCTTTTATACCTTTGAAAATTACCTCATTTATACCTCGATTTTTTCGTAAGGGAACAATCATTTGTGAAGACTGATATTGCTCAATGAATGTGCGACTTCAGAGGGACTGTTCAACTTGCTCGGGAATACGAGTTTCGAAGAAAACTTTTTATCTTCATGCTTATCTGTATGTCAGAGGACCAACCATTTAGATTCCTATTCTCACGCCTGCGCATAAACGGGCTCGTCTAATCAGGAGTTTAAAGCATCAGCACTGGAGTTTGCAGAAAAGAAGATCATCAAAACCTCTCAACATATATATATATATATATAGTTAGATAGATATAAGTTTAAAGGGGAGATAAAACAAAGAAAAATTATAGACATATGAAAAAAGGGGGGAAAATAATAAGTAAAAAAGTAACAAACAACAGTTTAAAAAAAAAAAAAAGGTGAAAATTTATTTAAAAAAACCGGAAAAAAAAGATATAATCTTTTCATCAGCCCACACGATTATATCCTCAAAAAAGAGTGCGGGTATAATTATGGTATAACACTCTTTTTTGCGGGTATAACACTCTTTTATGCGGGTATAACACTCTTTTTTTGCGGATATAATCGTGTGGGCTGATGAAAAGATTATATCTTTTTTTTCCGGTTTTTTTGAATAAATTTTCACCCTTTTTTTCTTTTTTTTTAAACTGTTGTTTGTTATTTTTTACTTATTATTTTCCCCCCTTTTTTCATATGTCTATAATTTTTCTTTGTTTTAGCTTCATTTTGAACTTATCTAATGAGTTCTGTTTACTTGCAGCTTATGCGCAATAAATGATACTTATTGTTTTTCTTAACTTTCTTCGTGTATATATATATATATATATATATATATATATATATATATATATATATATATATATATATATATATATATATATATATAGTAAAAAATTATCTCTCTCTAAAATTATCTCTGAAGTCGCATATATATATATATATATATATATATATATATATATATATATATATATATATATATATATATATATATATATATATATATATATATATATATATATATATATATATATATATATATATATTAAATATACATACAATTTATGCTTAACTTTTTGACGCCAGGTGTGTATATCTAAATATACAGATATTTCTGTGAGTTTTAATGTACTGTGTATTGGGACAACTTTTTATAATTTGCAGGTCATTATAGTCAACTGAAGTCTCTAAAAAAAAATATAAAGCTCTGTTTACCTTATCATTTAACAAAAAAAAATGGCTTAAGTTCCTATAAGGAGACATTTTTTATTAAGTTAATTATTGCCCATGAGTTCATTTTCAGAGCTAGTTTTTATCTTAATCGGCTGAAAGGTTATTTAGAAAGATAAGTTTCAGTACTCCTTTGAGAGTTTCGAAGAGTTCTTCGGAGAAAGATTATAAGAAATATTCTAAAGTTACTCATTAATGTTCTTTTTTATTTCTAAGGAAAATTGTTAAAGATGCGAAAAAAGAACAATTTTGTCACGTTTCAAATATCACTTACGTAAAGAATTGTTTTTAAAGTTATTTTTTCTTAGATGCAAAAAAAAAGAAGTAATAATGCTGAGTAAAGATAATTATTAGCCTTACATCGAGCCTGCGAGAAAAAAAATAGGTATCAGTTGTATTATGTTACTTCGTCCGAAATTGTTTTCATAAAACGTTCTTTCCCATTTATTTTACCGTCCTATCAAATTTTCATTCTAACTTTTATTTATTTCGAGACTGATTTTCCTGAGTGGTTGTGAATTGACAGTTGAATTCCTGCGTGCAAAATCTTCTGATTTTCTCGGGAGATTTAAATTTTGCTTTTAATGTAAATATTAATATTTTTATTTATTTATTAATATTTTATCTTATTTCTACTTTTATCTTGACCACTACGCATAAGTAATTAAAATAAATATAAATACTTTGAATTCGGATTTTTATTTATAATATCAATTGCTATATTTTTACCACAGCTGCCAATTCTTCTGGAAGAACTTATTTATTTTTAAATTGTATTAAAATCTTTGCTATTCTATTAAATTTTTGGATTTTTTTAAAAAATTAATTAAATAGTGATGTTTACTACCACTACAAACAAATATTTAAACATTTATATATATAAATTAAGCTAACTTTTCAATTTATACTGTATTTTTCTGCTTTTACTTTTAGGCAACAAGGACCGTAAGGAACCACAAAAACGATCCTTCAATTCATGATAAAGAGGTAAAGGGTTACTTCGGCCTCAGGCCATAGCTCAGGCCCCCGACCAACTGACAGGACTAAGACTTGATGCTCAAGCTTCTCTTCATCTATTATGCTAATCTTTCGTGTTTTACTAAAGATTACCGTAGAAAGGAGCATCCTAATGAGCTTAAGCAAACTTTTGGAATCCCAAATTGTGTGATTAAATGGCATGAAAGGAGTCTTGTCCGAATATACGCTATGGCTATTAGTGTTAAGTGATAAGAAGCAACAAATTGCTAGATCCGGGGGTGTAGTCCGATCAGACCATTATGCAGGATAACTTATTAGTGAAAGAACCAATTAATATGAAATCTAATAGAAATTAGAAAAAAGGTAGCTAAAACTTTTTTAATTTATGAATATAGTTGGTTTGTTTCGTTCACTTGTCTACCACTACAAATTCAATTCTCAAGTATATATCATAAATTTTTCACAATTTGAATTACTTTTAAAATAAAATTTGCTCTCATGCGCTCAAGAGGTTTGCTTCTTAAATTATCTGCGCAGACTACTTTTGAAGGACCGTGTGGAGGCTTTCTGATGTAGGAGGTGATGGTCAAACCCCGTTTATGGTCAATATCTGCGCTACTAGTAAATTGATACTATTGAGTTCCTGTAAATCATAAAAACAAATTTGTCTTACTGATTTTGTGGACTACATTTAACTACCGATTCAGAAAATCATTTTTGGAAAGAGCAGATTTTGACCGGTATGCTTTGATACTACTTAGAAACTTAATCAGAAAGATGGACCATGTTGAACTACAATTGTAAGCTGAAATATTTTGCTTATTTAACCAAAACAACCACCTCCTAGTCCTAGTGTTTAGATTTTACTGGGCACCTGGGCCGCGAAGCGGCCCCTATCCCATTCATCTGGAATTTTTGAACAGTTTTGGTTGAGCAATGAGGTAAGCAGGCAATGCAGTTGCTTTTATGAATGTTTCAAGCTCTTTGCTTGAATAACTAAAAAGGAATCAAAAATAAATTGAGCAGCTTGCTCTAAACTGTGTTTGTTTGATTTTGGAGTTGTTCAGAATTGTATCAGCATGAGTAAACGTTATTTTCAGAAAGGTTGATGAAATTATTTGTTTTGATAGTTATGATATGAGGCGTCGGAGGTGAAATGTGCAGCTATTGGTCTGTAGTTTTTATCTTTGATATAATTTTCAAATTTAAAGATTTCATTAAAATTTGCTGTTTTACATTCTATGGCTTTATCGAAAAAATCTGCGTTTAGCTTGTATATATGCTGTGATAGAGTTGGTATTTTGAGGTCTGCATGTATATTGGTATTCCGGATGAACCATCTTGCACAGGTTATTTTTCTAAGGATCTTGTTTTGGCATTGGTTTAATTTCTTCAGTAGATGTTGAGGTATCGTTGTCCAGGCAGGTGAGGCATAGGTAAGTATTGGGCGGATCATTGCTGTATATAGTAGCTTCTTTAGTTTAAGTGACATATTCTGATTATATATTAATGGTTGTATTTCTATTATTGCTGCATTTGCTTTATCTATTGTGCTTTTGATGTGATCATTCCAGGTGAGTTTGCTATTGATTATAAGGCCAAGATAATTTGCTTTTTTAACTATTGGTATTGGTATGTTGAACATTTTTGGTTGAAGTTGTGGAAGTATTTTAATTCTTCTTTTTTGTATAATTAATATTTGTGATTTTCCAGCATTTACTGCAGTTTTCCATTTTAAGCACCAGTCTTCTATTTCGTCTATATGGTCTTGTAGTTTTTGAAGAGCATGATTTGGGTTTCTGGATTTAATAATAATACCGGTATCGTCTGCGTAATAGGCTGTTATGCTGTTATAATCGGCTTTGTTTATAGGAAAATCATAAGTGTATAATATGTATAATATCGGTCCCTTTAAAACAACCACCTCAGTAGATGATTTATTTATTTATTTTTAATTTATTTTATGTGTAGTGATGGTCAATATCGTTTTAAATTAGAATTATAAAAACGAAAATTGAATAAATAAGGTTAGATTTTTATCTTAATAAAGTCCCGCAGTGGACTGATCGTTAAGACACGATTCCCAGCTGATCACGGAAGTCAAGCATCACTGGTCAGTGTGCGGGTGGATGGCCACTTGGATCAGTCTCCTTAGGGACCGAGGGTGTGCGGTATTGGTCCTCGTTAAACTGTTCTACCGGAAAGTGCTTGACTTCGCGTGCAGGTCATCGGGCTACCGAAGGAGGGGTGCCATCCCCTCTGCAGAGGATCAAAATTGTGATGGCATGTCTTCGGATGTAATGAACGTAAATGAATTCAGACGTAAATGAATTACAACAACAACAACAATTATCTTAATAAATTTTTGCGAAAAATTTATATATAATGGCAGCTATGATTTAGATTATTTGGCGTAAAATTTCAGAACAGGAATATTACTTCTTTTGTAAAAAATTAAAGTTATGGTATAAATTGCTTGCTTAGAATGTGTAATCATAGCTATAAGTTTAAAAAAGTCGCAATGCAGTTACACTTGTAGGAAAGTTAGGAGATTCGTGACATTGTTACAATATGTGAAAAATAGGAGGGAGGAGGTAATAAGAGTGAAATCCCCAATATTTTGCTTCGAATAAAATATTTCAAATCAGGATTTTAAAAATGTCTATACAATTTTTTTAAATATAATTTTCTTCTTCTCCATTAAAATATACAGACATCATAATTATGCAGCTCCCATTAAGAAAACGAAGTTAAAATTTAAAAATTGACTGGTGTAGGTTAAATCTGTTTGTAAGGACACAAGAGGATGGAAGGAAACACCATCACGAAGAGCTCAGTATTTTTATTATACATTCACACATCCATTTAACAATAAAGAGTAACAACATGACATTGACTAAAATAGAAAGTAATTTAAAGTTTTACCCATTAAGCTGATTGGGGTAAAACGGGAACCAGGAAGGTTCGGGTAGCTCATCTTGCGTCATCTCACTTGGTAAGTCAGAACGAAGACTATTGTTATTGTTTTTGCGGATAGAGGGGTAGCCCCATCTGTTGCTACGAATTAACTATCCGTTACATGTCGAATCAATAAGTCCTCCATGTTCCAAGAAAAATCTTACCTCTGGTGGTACTGAGTCTGAGATTGATCTTTCTCTGGTTCAGGTCAAAATTACGATCTGAGGACGGAGGAACGGATACATGAATGGGTCCGTCCTATAAACGGGATATGACGTATGTGTGGCTGAAGTCATATTGTTGGCCACAGATGGAGTCACTGAAAGCAAGAAACACACCTTCTGTCTTAAATTTGTTGGTTTCACCAAGCAGACTTGCTGGTATGGCAAGTCGCATTAGAAATAGCAACAATGCAACAATAATTAATAACATATGTATACATATAGCGCAGCGTGACTTATGACGGAAGAGGAGGGTACGGAGGTATGGTGAAATGTGACATTTGGTGACAAAAGAGAGGAGGTCTCAAAAATATTGAGAAAAAAATATGACATCATTTAGGAATAGTCATTTTATAAGACTGATAGATAGAAAATCTATCTGTGTCTAAATTTCACTTGAGATTCATTAAGTAGCTTATAATTTGTATGTAAATTTCAGTTATTTCATTTAATGTCTCATACTTTTTATGTAAGTTTAGTTTAATAGTTTATTTTTATGCAAAATTCATTTAAAAGCTTATAATTTAACTAAATTTCATTTAATAGCTCAGATATTTAATGAGTAACGTGCCTACTATACATACATAATTAATAGGCAAGAGTTAAACAATATTAAATTGCGAAACAAATTAATCCAAAATAAAAGCTATTAACAGTAATAAATTTGAGGTTTTCAATAAATTTAGGTTACGTAGAAAATATGCAACAACTAAACTTAAAATAGATATCAGTAATAATAAAGACAATGTTTGCATTGAAAAATAATTTTAAGGAATCATGTGGGGTATAGCAGTTTTATATTAAAAAAATCTTAATGTAAATTCCCGGGTTCTCTTCTTTCCCGAGAACCTTAGGAAATGATACAGCTAATTTTTAAATAAAACGATTCAATTTATTATATTTATTAATGAAGTTGATAAGTACAATTAATTTACTTACATCAATTCATACTTTTTTCATTATTTTTTATTTGTTTAGGTCAGAGGTCGCCAAAGTGGTTTATATAGACCCCCAAGGGTCTATTTAACGAAAGCAGGGGTCGATCTGAGACAGGGGGGTGAATGGGGGTCGATCCGAATCGGAAGGGTCAATTGTGGGTTGAAAAAAGAAGCAGTTCTCAATCCGCAAATCACACATACCTAATTAAGTGTGTAAAATTTGTGAATTTTTTTTATAATTGACTCAATATCAGTTTCTTTATAAAACATAAATTAATAAACGTATATTTATTGGGGTGAAACAAGTATGTACGTACCACCGCGCAGTGGCACGAACTCAGCGCAGTTTATAAGTCATATGCATATGTGCGCTTGTCCAAATGTCACGTGTGACGAGCATTGACGTTACAAATGCAAATATCATACGCAGTTTAAACTATGTTTGCAAAATGTGTTGAATATTTGCAGTGTCATTATTAAAACTTTTATAGTTTTGGATAATTAGTTATTGTTTCGATAAAACCATTCGTTTGGTTTAGATATCAATTTTAATTATCAATGCACAAAAAAGAAGGTAAGCATTAATGATATGGATTAGTACAGCCCGCGACAAAACTATAGCACACTTCGTATTTTTTTACGAAAATTACAAAATTGACCAATTTTGACGAAAATTAAAATTGACCAATTTTGAACCCAATATAGCGAACCTTGCAAAAAAACACCAGGCCCACCCATCTTATTGATCAAGAAGCAGTAAAAAAACGTTACTTTAGTTACTTTACTTATTATACCTACTTATGCATAATTACTTATTATTTAATAATAATGTATTTAAATTTCAATATTAATATATTTTTCATAAAACTATTGCTACATAATGTACTATTACTTTAATAAATGTTTAAAATCATAAAATAAATGTACAAACACAGTATCTAATAGAGTTTTATTTTAATTAACAGAAAATTACTTTTGCGGGGGTCGATGGAGATTTCGAAAAATTATATAGGGGTCGATAATCAAAAAAGTTTCGCGACCCCTGGTTTAGGTCAACATTTAAAGTTTAAGTTAACAGTTGAGAGTTTAAGTGAAGAGTTTAATTGAAAAATATCATATTTAGAATTTTAACAATTAATGGTTATGAAATACAGCATGAAACAATGGTGTCTTTTTTTGCGCTAAGGGCAAAATCTTCGAAACGCAGCTCACTTCCAAACAATAATTTTTCAAATTAGCACTTATTTGCAATTATTTAGAATTAAGAAAAACAGTTATTCATCATTGACATTTCTTTCATTTACAAAATCAATTACAGATAAATTTTTGAATATTAATGAGAAAAAAAAATTGTCAAACTATTTTTTTTGTTTTTTCGATTTTATATTTCAGTACAAATATAATTCTGATATTCTAACAGATTTTTTCAGAAACTATTAGACTGTTTCTTATAATCAAAAAATACAAAAATAATTTTTGGTTTGTAATTAGAGAGTCAGAAAAAAAAATATATAAAAGGGACACCTGTGTCCCATCTGCCTCATAAGATAAGGAAAAGTTCTCAACTTTGATTTATTATAATTATTTTTTATTTAGAAGTGACGATAAGAAAAATTCGTAAAGCAATTACTTTTGAAATAAAAGAGGCATTTTGGTTATAAAATGCATCAATGACTATTTTAGTTTAATCATTAATCTAATATTTACGGGCAGAAACTGTGAACTTACAAGAGAAATCTATGAAAGCAGCTTTATTCTACAGTTAATAAAGGCAATTTATTTGTTATTAGTAACCTTTGTTAAGATTCCGATCACGTAAAAGTAATTATTATGGATGACCACGTTTTAACACCGCGTCATGGTCAATATGAAGTCCCGTATAGTTATAATGGGCTACTCACAAATCAATAATTCGTTCATTTTGGATTGCATGATTTCAGAAGAGAATTAAAAGCAAGCATCACGAGCAGTAATAATTTATTCGTTTTTAATACATTGAAGTTTATTGTTAGAAAATCTATTTTAAATTACTATTGCTATATATACTATAGTCCCGTATAGTTATAATGGGCTACTCACAAATCAATAATTCGTTCATTTTGGATTGCATAATTTCAGAAGAGAATTAAAAGCAAGCATCACGAGCAGTAATAATTTATTCGTTTTTAATACATTGAAGTTTATTGTTAGAAAATCTATTTTAAATTACTATTGCTATATATACTATAGTCCCGTATAGTTATAATGGGCTACTCACAAATCAATAATTTGTTCATTTTGGATTGCATAATTTCAGAAGAGAATTAAAAGCAAGCATCACGAGCAGTAATAATTTATTCGTTTTTAATACATTGAAGTTTATTGTTAGAAAATCTATTTTAAATTACTATTGCTATATATACTATAGTCCCGTATAGTTATAATGGGCTACTCACAAATCAATAATTCGTTCATTTTGGATTGCATGATTTCAGAAGAGAATTAAAAGCAAGCATCACGAGCAGTAATAATTTATTCGTTTTTAATACATTGAAGTTTATTGTTAGAAAATCTATTTTAAATTACTATTGCTATATATACTATAGTCCCGTATAGTTATAATGCGCTACTCACAAATCAATAATTCGTTCATTTTGGATTGCATAATTTCAGAAGAGAATTAAAAGCAAGCATCACGAGCAGTAATAATTTATTCGTTTTTAATACATTGAAGTTTATTGTTAGAAAATCTATTTTAAATTACTATTGCTATATATACTATAGTCCCGTATAGTTATAATGGGCTACTCACAAATCAATAATTCGTTCATTTTGGATTGCATAATTTCAGAAGAGAATTAAAAGCAAGCATCACGAGCAGTAATAATTTATTCGTTTTTAATACATTGAAGTTTATTGTTAGAAAATCTATTTTAAATTACTATTGCTATATATACTATAGTCCCGTATAGTTATAATGGGCTACTCACAAATCAATAATTCGTTCATTTTGGATTGCATAATTTCAGAAGAGAATTAAAAGTAAGCATCACGAGCAGTAATAATTTATTCGTTTTTAATACATTGAAATTTATTGTTAGAGAATCTATTTTAAATTACTATTGCAATAAAGAGTCATTATATTTTATTATAAACTTTATGCATCGTTATTATGATGAAGAATTGTAATTTGTTATTGCTAACTTTTTATCCTTTTCGGGACGGGTGTGTCATAAATATATTCGTATGGAATCAGAGACAGGATGGAAAAAATAAAAAGCGGTAGCTTACGTTTCGTGCATGGCTAATTTGACAACCTTATTTTTGCTTTCACTTTAAATCTAATACATCCAATCTAAGTTTGTTAAAAGTGTAACTATATAATTTTTACCTTGAACTAAGTCTCAGTAATGTAAATAAAGATAATTATTACCCTGCTCACAAATAAGCTGCTATTAAAATAGTTTGGCTACCAATTTTACCGTAATTGACGCCAGTCTGAGAATGAATATATGACTCGCCCGTCTCAAAGAGGTTAGCAATAACTGGCTACGAAATCGCTATTACATACTTGTAAACTATTGGATTTATACTAATTTTAATTTCTTTGTAGTGGTAGGATTTAACAATTGATTTTGTTATTTTAACTATTTTGAAATGATATTTAATATTTTTAATCGTGATTTTGATCTTTAACAATGCACTTGGGGATTCTAGCGGTAATAGTTTTGAAGAATAATATTAGAACTTTTATAGATATATTCAAATTAGAAAACTATGGTCAAAGTTAATATAAATAAATGGCTTTTAAAACAATATGAAAATAAAGTTTTCATTTTGTTACCATTTTAAAAATATAAAGAAAATCTTTTGATAAAATTCAGATTAATCTTAAATATTAAATTTTTAAAATTACCCCATATTCCTAAAGCTAGCGCGTTTATTATCTCTTATGACGAAGCGAGGTGTTAGAATTAGTAAATATAATTCTGAATGGAATTATAATTCGTACATTGCTCTAAGGAGCTTTATATATACTTATTTAACACGTTCACGCCGGGGTGACCCACCGGTGGGTCACGCTATATTGTCTCATCTTGGCAGCGCACCGGAGTAAAAACTGGTAACAATAAATTTCATTTTTTAGTTTTTTTCAGGGAATAATAAAAATCCATAACTACCAATTGTTTTTAACGGATGCAATTTTTATATTGAATTGCTTCTTCGCCTTAATAAATTTCCTTACAGTGAATTGTTATTGTTGAGAATAGATTAACTCCTCCCGAATATTATCTAACATTGAAATAGTTCTTCTACCAGTATTTTCTCTTTTCCCGTACCAGTATTTTCACTTTTCCCGGCGTGAACGTGTTAAAAAAGTTGTAATTGTCATACATTTACACAGGAAAACTTTTTTTTTCTTCCTAAGTTCAGTCTTTTTTTTATCTAAAAAGTGTATGCGTATTGCATGTGTAATGTACTAATTGCAATTGTCGTTATGTCACAGCTTTTTACGAAACTTAGTCGAAAGTACAAGTTGAAAATGGATTTTTCCTTAATTTTTTGGAACAAAGCTGTAATGAGGGGTCCATTTTGAAATTTAACTTTAACAAAGAGACATAATTAGGGAAAGAATTTCTTATGTTTCTAATACCTATAATTTTTTCCCCCGTTCATTTTTCAAGTTTCTTAATAAGAAAGAAAAATGTAAGATTTACCTAATAAAACTTTAAAATGCTAGAAATGTATAGATAAATTTTTAATGAATAGTATTGAGATCTTTTATTTTGAGAGAACTTCAAGGGAGTTTGATTACCTCCATTTTTTTGTCACAAAATATTAAATATTTAAAATCATAATTTTCAAATTAAAAACTAAAGAATTTTTTTTAGCCAAAATTCCTGGTCTCAATTTTCTTTCGCATATTGCGAAATATAATGAATGTTTTTTAATATTGAAAAAGAATGTGTTCTTTGTTTTTGGTCTTTAAAAAGTAAAAAAGTGGTTTTTTAGTAAAATATTCCAATTAGAAGTAGTTTTCAGACTAAATATCAATGCTGTAACGTGTATAAGAAAATTAAAAACATTACTATTTTCTTATTGATTGTTAGATAAGAGAGATTTAATTAATATAAATTAATATTATTTTTGAATTTTGGTTATGAATATTTAGCTTAAAATCATGAGAGTTACTTTTTCTTGCCATGGATTATAATTAGATTAGGTAATTAGTCCTTAATTAATTTTAAATTTTCTATGTGTTTTTCATTTTAAAAGCACTTTTGATGATGGGGTATTATTTGACAACACAATACTTTTAAAATATATGAAAAATGAAGGACTCACTTTGTTAGAATGGATAATGGATAGCCACTTTATTGGAATAGAATATTGTATTTCTGCAGACAAAAGTAGTAATTTTATTTAAATATGTGAATTATTATAGGAGCAAAAATAACAAAATTACTTTAAAAACACGAACTTAATATTCATGAGTTCCAAATGTGGAATAAATTCCAAGAAAATGCACTTTCAAAGAAAAGAATTCTATTAAAGATATGTTTCTTTAAATATTTTTGTCCATTTTAATTCGCATCCAGAAATCAGTGGAACATAATTTGAATTGCAAAACAATGTAATAAGGTTAGAAAAAGAATACTTTTTGAACATTATTAGAGTGATTTAAGTTGTCGTATGTTAAAATTGCTTATTTTTCTGATTTCAAATATTCTTCTATGCAATTGAACTTAGCTTGTTATTACAATTATTTTAAAATTATCTTTTCAATAATTTTTTCCTACACCCTTTACAGGTTTTATTATTTGGTATTGATTTGCATACCTTCCAACTGCTACGGAATTTCCGTAGTTTCAGAAATCTTCTTTTCAGACGGTAGCAAAATTAATGTCTTAATACTTAAAAAAAATTAATTTTAGTGTAACTTGTCCACTATTACTTATAAAAGTGCAGGCCATATGGCTAGATTCTTAAGTTCTGATAAAAGTTTTATGAGAGATCCATTTGCTTTAAAAATTTCTACTTTGGTTCGCTACCACTAGAAAGAATTATTTTCAAAATCTTCATAAGTTGGAGGGTATGGATTTGTTGCAAAGATCGATAATTTTTAAAACCACAAGTTAAGTTATGATCTGCGAATGAAAACGATTTCTTAGAATCATAAAAATAAACTCAAATGAATGATTTAAAAAAAAATGAACTTTAAAGAAAAAATAGAAATTAGAAAATAAATTAATAAATGTGGAATTAAAAAGTTTTACTTCTTATTTCAGAGTCGTAAGTCCCATTCAGGAAGAAAAAAATTGCATAAGGAATTTTCGTAGATATTCCCATTTTTTTTTCATCGAAATTATTATTTTTCTAAGTCATACTGATTTCAATAATATACAACATATTAGATTATTTTACTAACAAAAAGTTTCACAAATTGCAGTCAATATCGTATGGTGTTCTAAGATTTTGAAAAGTGGCAGAGACATACAGGGGTTGATCAAAATAATGGAGAAACTTTTATATTAGCTCAATGTAAACAATTTTTCTTTTAGCAGAAAATGTGTTGGAAGATTTTACATGGAAAAACGGTTAGCATCGAAACGGTTAATACTTAAAAAATTAAGTTTGAAACATTCAGAAATAGTAACCTTTTTAACCATGTTCGACCATAATGAGCACAAGAGGTATGAAGCAGGTTTTTTGTTTTTTAATACCACTGTAATTAAAAAACCAATATATAGAAATATTGAAATTCAAAAGAATGATATCAAATTTCCTAGCATTAAGCAAAAAATTTATTTATTATTCAAAGCAAATTCGGGTTGTTCCGAACTTTGCATGGGTAAAAATATCATTTCAAACATAATCTTTTAAATCGTGCCATCAGTTTTGCCATGTAAAAGCTTCCTAAACATTTATTACTTAATAGTTTATACAAACGTTGTCTATAAGTTTTTCCGTTATTTTGAGCTACTCCTGTATATAAGTCGTGATGATTCAGGGGATAGAACGTTCGCCTTCCAATGAGGTGAACCGGGTTCGAATCCCAGTCGATACGAATCCCGCACTCGGCTCGCACCGACTACAGTGCTGACGTAAAATATACTGAGTGACAGACGGATTACTGGTTAGAGTCCTCTTGCAATCAGGGTAGCAGTGGGAGGTTTTCGTGGTTTTCCTCAGCGTGTAACGCAAATGCAGGTTAGTTCCACCAAAAAGTTCTCCACGAAAGCAACTTTCTGACAATACTTGATCAGAGTTCTCTTGTCTTCCGGATTGGGTTCAAAATTACAAGGCCACGGAGCTTGAAAATTGGCAGTCGTAAACCCAAAAGTGGGTTGGTTACGACCGTTATATAATATCAAATAAAAATGAAAAAAAACTCCTGCACAATAATGTAAAATTTGAAGTCATGCGTTAAAAATTCGAAAGTGAAAGCTAATAATAGCTAATTTTAGCTAGGCCCCTGAGGTCGTTTACAGTCGTTTACATATATTTCAATTTTAAATATTATATAATACAATTTATAAATAAGAAAATGAAATTCGATCTGTTTAGTAATATTTTATTTATTAACAGAGTTGGACGTAATCCTGAAAAGTTTTTGCATGCAATTCAGGACTGTAATGACAGCAAATGAAATATTTGATTCATATTGAATTGAAATATTTGACTGTTATAACTAAAATATTTGACTTATATACTAAGGGAAGTCATTGTGGTATAACCAGAGCTGCTTAAATATACCGAATTCCGTATCTTTATATAATTCTTTAGTAATTTGTTTATTTATTTTTATCAAATATCTTTATATATTATAAAACAGTAATAATAATATATTTTTCTACTCAAAATAACCAATAAGGTGTAAGAACGTTTATCAATCTAGATTTAAAAACGATTCGGGAAACCTTTCTTGGTCTTTCTTGGTCTTTCTATTTCTTTCCCCAAAAGTTCTTTTCCATCTTATCTATGAACTTAGCTATGAAAATAAAACTATTCTTTCGTGTCATTCTTTTTACTCTTTTTAAAATAAGGAAACATCAATTCATTCTCTACCGGCGAGCGTTACGTTAGAGGGCGCTGATGCAGAATGAGATCTTAGGTAAATGTGAGAGCAGACGATACTCCCTAGCGATCATAAATGATTTCGCTTACTCGCAGCGGCAGGGTAGCTACCTTTCCTTGCTTTGGTTTCAAAGCGGTGTGCAGATATAAATAAATTCGTATCCCTGCCTTGCAGACGATAACAGAATATTTCCCTTTTGCAAACGATACTGTGACAAACAATTTATTCCAGTGTTGCCAGGTTTCCAATTTTATTATAATTAGTGAAGCATTTAAAGTGATTGATTAATTTATTTGCTGAAAAAGGATATGTGCTGACAGCAACAGATAATCAGTTGCATTGTTTATAAAGAATGGTAATTTTATTCTATGGAATATAGAAAGACTTTTTCTTTATAAATTAGAAAATGCAAATATGAGGTAACTGATTTTCAACGATTAAGTGTAAGCTTTCGGTAAGTTTGTTGATGCCACTTGTTGATTGCTATTATGATAAACTCGCAGCATTTTTTTACTAAATATTTTTTTAATGGATATAAGACCGATAAATATTAAAAAATATTTAGATATATAAAGTAAGATAAAAATTACTGTCATAAGTTGAAAAATTAAAATACAATTTTTTAGTCTTAAATTAAACTGAAAAGAGAATATGATACATATTTTAAAATAATTATTTTATAATTTATTTGTTTTTTTTTTAAAATTGACCAATAAAGTTTTGAACAAATAAAGATATAATAAGATTAATTGATAATAGCTATAGTAAAGAAAACCTCATTGACAATATTTTCATGAAAAATCTCTCTTAATCTTTAAATAAATTTATTAAAAAAAAACAAAATTGTAATGAATAAATTATTGTTATCTGGAACAAATTTTATATAAAGAACCAAATTTGTCATCTTATCTTAGCCTTGATTTACAAACAATTATTTTTATTAAAATATACAGTATTTAACTATGAGTAAGTAATTCGA